>NW_020172819.1:3675-4206 GCF_003031525.2 Neophocaena asiaeorientalis asiaeorientalis | reverse complement strand
GGACGGGTTAGGGTAAGGCTTCGGGTAAGTGTTAGGGTAAGCTTAGGGTTAGGATTAGGGTTAGGGATACGGGACGGAGACAATTTAGGTTACAGGTTAGTGTACGACAACGGTTTAGGGTGAGCGTACGTGTTAGGGTACTTGTTAGTGTTAGCGTACGAGTTAGGATTAGGGGACGGTTTAGGGTAAGGGTTCGGGTTAGGGTTAGGGTTAGGCTTAGGGTTAGGGGACGGGGACGGTTTAGGGGACAGGTTAGGGTACGACAACGGTTTAGGGTGAGCGTACGTGTTAGGGTACTCTTAGTGTTAGCATACAGTTGTGGATTAGGGGACGGTTTAGGGTAAGGTTTCGGGTTAGGGTTAGGGTTAGGGTTAGGGTCAGGGTTAGGGGATGGGGACGGTTTAGGGGACACGTTTGGGTACGACAACGGTTTAGGGTGAGTGTACATATTAGGGTACGGGTTAGTGTTAGCGTACGCGTTAGGATTAGTGGACGGGTTAGGGTAAGGCTTCGGGAAAGTGTTAGGGTTAG
>NW_020172819.1:0-3573 GCF_003031525.2 Neophocaena asiaeorientalis asiaeorientalis | reverse complement strand
GTTAGGGTTAGTGTACGGGTTAGGGTTAGGGTTCGGGTTAGGGTAAGGGTTCGGGTTAGGGTTAGGGTTAGGGTTAGGGTTAGGGGACGGGGATGGTTTAGGGGACAGGTTAGAGTACGACAACAGTTTAGTGTCAGCGTATGTGTTATGGAACGGGTTAGTGTTAGCGTACGGTTTAGGATTGGGGACAGGTTAGGGTAAGGCTTCAGTTAAGGTTTAGGGTTAGGGTTAGGGTTAGGGGACGCGGACGGTTTAGGGGACAGGTTAGGGTACGACAACGGTTTAGGCTGAGCGTTAGGGTACGGGTTAATATTAGCGTACGGTTCAGGATTAGGGGACGGGTTAGGGTAAGGCTACGGGTAAGGGTTAGGTTTAAGTTTAGGGGTAGGGTTAGGTTTAGGGGATGAAGACGGGTTAGGGGACAGGTTAGGGTACGACAACGGTTTAGGCTGAGCGTTAGGGTACGGGTTAATATTAGCGTACGGTTCAGGATTAGGGGACGGGTTAGGGTAAGGCTACGGGTAAGGGTTAGGTTTAAGTTTAGGGTTAGGGTTAGGTTTAGGGGATGAAGACGGTTTAGGGGACAGGTTAGGGTACGACAACGGTTTAGGGTTAGGTACGTGTTAGTGTACGGGTTAGGGTAAGGCTTCGGGTAAGGGTTAGGGTTAGGGTTAGGGGACGGGGACGATTTAGGGGACAGGTTAGGGTACGACAACCGTTTAGGGGGAGCGTACGTGTTAGGGTACGGGTTAGTGTTAGCGTACGGGTTAGGATTAGGGGACGGGTTAGGGTAAGGCTTCGGGTAAGCTTTAGATTTAGGGGTAGGGTTAGGGTTAGCGTTAGGGCACGGGGAAGGGTTATGGGACGTTTTAGGGTACGACAATGGTTTAGGGTGAGCATACGTGTTAAGGTACGGGTTAGTGTTAGCGTACGGGTTAGGATTAGGGGACGGGTTAGGGTAAGGCTTCGGGTAAGCTTTAGATTTAGGGGTAGGGTTAGGGTTAGCGTTAGGGCACGGGGAAGGGTTATGGGACGTTTTAGGGTACGACAATGGTTTAGGGTGAGCATACGTGTTAAGGTACGGGTTAGTGTTAGCGTACGGGTTAGGATTAGGGGACGGGTTAGGGTAAGGCTTCGGGTAAGCTTTAGATTTAGGGGTAGGGTTAGGGTTAGCGTTAGGGCACGGGGAAGGGTTATGGGACGTTTTAGGGTACGACAATGGTTTAGGGTGAGCATACGTGTTAAGGTACGGGTTAGTGTTAGCGTACGGGTTAGGATTAGGGGACGGGTTAGGGTAAGGCTTCGGGTAAGCTTTAGATTTAGGGGTAGGGTTAGGGTTAGCGTTAGGGCACGGGGAAGGGTTATGGGACGTTTTAGGGTACGACAATGGTTTAGGGTGAGCATACGTGTTAAGGTACGGGTTAGTGTTAGCGTACGGGTTAGGATTAGGGGACGGGTTAGGGTAAGGCTTCGGGTAAGCTTTAGATTTAGGGGTAGGGTTAGGGTTAGCGTTAGGGCACGGGGAAGGGTTATGGGACGTTTTAGGGTACGACAATGGTTTAGGGTGAGCATACGTGTTAAGGTACGGGTTAGTGTTAGCGTACGGGTTAGGATTAGGGGACGGGTTAGGGTAAGGCTTCGGGTAAGCTTTAGATTTAGGGGTAGGGTTAGGGTTAGCGTTAGGGCACGGGGAAGGGTTATGGGACGTTTTAGGGTACGACAATGGTTTAGGGTGAGCATACGTGTTAAGGTACGGGTTAGTGTTAGCGTACGGGTTAGGATTAGGGGACGGGTTAGGGTAAGGCTTCGGGTAAGCTTTAGATTTAGGGGTAGGGTTAGGGTTAGCGTTAGGGCACGGGGAAGGGTTATGGGACGTTTTAGGGTACGACAATGGTTTAGGGTGAGCATACGTGTTAAGGTACGGGTTAGTGTTAGCGTACGGGTTAGGATTAGGGGACGGGTTAGGGTAAGGCTTCGGGTAAGCTTTAGATTTAGGGGTAGGGTTAGGGTTAGCGTTAGGGCACGGGGAAGGGTTATGGGACGTTTTAGGGTACGACAATGGTTTAGGGTGAGCATACGTGTTAAGGTACGGGTTAGTGTTAGCGTACGGGTTAGGATTAGGGGACGGGTTAGGGTAAGGCTTCGGGTAAGCTTTAGATTTAGGGGTAGGGTTAGGGTTAGCGTTAGGGCACGGGGAAGGGTTATGGGACGTTTTAGGGTACGACAATGGTTTAGGGTGAGCATACGTGTTAAGGTACGGGTTAGTGTTAGCGTACGGGTTAGGATTAGGGGACGGGTTAGGGTAAGGCTTCGGGTA
Source organism: Neophocaena asiaeorientalis asiaeorientalis (assembly GCF_003031525.2). Taxonomy (NCBI): domain Eukaryota; kingdom Metazoa; phylum Chordata; class Mammalia; order Artiodactyla; family Phocoenidae; genus Neophocaena; species Neophocaena asiaeorientalis. Next base: position 1,256 of record NW_020172819.1, on the reverse strand, counting down.
AGCTTTAGATTTAGGGGTAGGGTTAGGGTTAGCGTTAGGGCACGGGGAAGGGTTATGGGACGTTTTAGGGTACGACAATGGTTTAGGGTGAGCATACGTGTTAAGGTACGGGTTAGTGTTAGCGTACGGGTTAGGATTAGGGGACGGGTTAGGGTAAGGCTTCGGGTAAGCTTTAGATTTAGGGGTAGGGTTAGGGTTAGCGTTAGGGCACGGGGAAGGGTTATGGGACGTTTTAGGGTACGACAATGGTTTAGGGTGAGCATACGTGTTAAGGTACGGGTTAGTGTTAGCGTACGGGTTAGGATTAGGGGACGGGTTAGGGTAAGGCTTCGGGTAAGCGTTAGATTTAGGGTTAGGGTTAGGGTTAGCGTTAGGGCACGGGGAAGGTTTATGGGACGTTTTAGGGTACGACAATGGTTTAGGGTGAGCATACGTGTTAAGGTACGGGTTAGTGTTAGCATACGGGTTAGGATTAGGGAAGGGTTAGTGTATGTCTTGGGGTAAGGATTATGGTTAGGGTTAGGGTTAGGGTAAGGGAACAGCTATGATTTAGGGGACAGGTTAGGGTACGACAATAGTTTAGGGTGAGCGTACGTGTTAGGGCGTGTTTTAGTGATAGCGTACGGGTTAGGATTATCGGAAGGGTTAGGATAAGCCTTCGGGGAAGGGTTCGGGTTAGGGTTAGGGTTAGGGGACAGCGATGATTTAGGGGACAGGTTAGGGTACGACAATAGTTTAGGGTGAGCGTACGTGTTAGGGCGTGTTTTAGTGATAGCGTACGGGTTAGGATTATCGGAAGGGTTAGGATAAGCCTTCGGGGAAGGGTTCGGGTTAGGGTTAGGGTTAGGGTTAGGGAACAGCGATGATTTAGGGGACAGGTTAGGGTACGACAACGGTTTAGGGTGAGCGTACGTGTTAGGGCGTGTTTTAGTGATAGCGTACGGGTTAGGATTATCGGAAGGGTTAGGATAAGCCTTCGGGTAAGGGTTCGGGTTAGGGTTAGGTTTAGGCTTAGGGGACGGGGATGGTTTTGGGGACAGGTTAGGGTACTACAATGGTTTACGGTGATTGTACGTGTTAGAGTACGGCTTAGTGTTAGCGTACGGGTTAGGATTAGGGGACGGTTTAGGGTAAGGCTTCGGGTAAGCTTTAGGTTTAGGGTTAGGGTTAGGGTTAGTGTTCGGGCACGGGGACGGTTTATGGGACGTGTTAGGGTACGACAATGGTTTAGGTTGAACGTACGTGTTAAGGTACGG
>NW_020172818.1:14083707-14117184 GCF_003031525.2 Neophocaena asiaeorientalis asiaeorientalis | reverse complement strand
ATCCATTCCTCTATTGATGGACATTTAGGTTGTTTCCATGTGTTGGCCATTGTGAATAGTGCTGCCATGAACATAGGGGTGCATGTATCTTTTTGAATTATAGTTTTGTCTGGATACATGTCCAGGAGTGGGATGATATGGTAATTCTATTTTTAGTTTTCTGAGGAACTTCCATGTTTTCCACAGTGGCTGTACTAACTCACATTCCCACCAAGAGTGTAGGAGGGTTCCCTTTTCTCCACACCCTCTCCAGCACTTGTTATTTGTAGACTTTTTAATGATGGCCATTCTGACCTGTGTGAGGTGGTATCTCATTGTAGTTTTGATTTGCATTTCTCTAAAAATTAGCTATGTTCAGCATATTTTCATGTGCCTGTTGGCCATCTGTATGTCTTCTTTGGAGAAATGTCTACTTAGGCCCTCTGCGCAGTTTTCGATCAGGTTGTTTGTTTGTTGTTGTTCAGTTGCATGAGCTGTTTGTATATTTTGGAAATTAAGCCCTTGTCCATTGCATTGTTTGCAAATATTTTCTCCCATTCCATAGGTTGTCTTTTCATTTTGTTTATGGTTTCCTTTGCTGTGAGCACTGCTTTCTTGATCACATTTCACTACATAGGACCCTGGACTTTCATGCTCAAGTTTCCCAAGCCATCTTTCAGGTCCCATGGGACCCCTTTCTTCAAGACCTGGTCCAGTGTGCACCACACCCTTTGGCCTTGGAATAACTGTTGCCATAGGTGTGAATGGAGCTTGATCAAGCAGGCCAGGGTGTGCACATGCCTGTGTGTAGGACTGGAAAGACCAAGAGCTGGGGTTGGATAGAGAAGTGGGTGTGCAGCCATTAGTAATCCCAAAATTAGAGAGACTTGGTCCCTTGTGTAAAGAGGGCCTTGCTTCAGAGATTTATTCCAAGATTTTTGTTGGTTTGTTTTATAAACTTGGAGTTAGAATAAGCAGACCAGTCATAGAAAATTAAGATAATAAACAGACTAGTCATGGAAAATTAAAAGAAAATTGGAGCAAGTGCGCTATTAATAAGAGGCTCTTAAGAGTTAAAGAAACCCTAAAGTGAAAATTATATTACCAGGAAGGTGATTTATTTATTGTTTGTTTGGCCAGAGTATAAAGATTTTTAGAACACCCCAAGTTGTATATTTTACCTTTTCTCATGAGCCAGTTCTTGAGAAAGGATGGAAAGTTACTTCCTGTTTCTTCATAAGTGTTCTCACAGAATTTAATACAGACTAGAAAGTGATTTTTTAAATATTTTATGCCAGCCTTCCTGAAGTTATGCTCAGCTGTACTGATTGCCTCTGTGGCTATAAAGTGGCAAAATTTGTGATTTGAGAGCAAAATAATGACATGTTCTGATCATTCCCTGAACCTACCTTAGTATTTCATGCTCAGGGTGGGAGGATGGCTCCGGAGCTGTTTTCATGGACTAGCTCTTGCTCCCTTCCTGAAAAGACATGAAAGTGGCCTTTTGCTCTAGACTAAAGGATCCGCTATCTAAATTTATATGCATTCCCTCCTTTTATTCTGGTTTATGTCCACACATGCAGGATTTAAGCAGTATTAAGTATGTATCCCCAAAAAACAGAATCATAGAAAAATAGAGAACATATAAGTAAACTATTAAAACATTTGCATTTTGCAGAGGGCCTTAAAGTGATGAATCTTATGATTTAATTATGTAGATAACAGTTATCATCATGCATACTTAAAATTGTCTGACTGGAGATACAAATGTAAATTGTATATCTTTTTAACAATTGATTTTAACACTATACAGTTGTTGCTTAGAAATTCTTATTAGTTTTTTAATCACAGAGATAAGGTAATTGTTAAAAACAGAAATGAAATCAGTAAGGACCGGATCAGGAAGGTGAAAGTGAGTAAGAAAAATAAAGGGGCTAAACAGAAGTACAGTTGGGTCTATTAATGAGGCCAATAAAAGTAAACAATGCAAATTATCCTCACTAGGCTCAAGGGATTTGCAGTGTTAAAAGGCCTCCTTTCCATTATAAAACAAAGTAAAACAAAACACCTTCCTTTCTCTGTCTACAAACTCAAAAATATCATTGTCTCCATTTGTCCTAGGGTGTGTGATCAGATCAGGATGTTTTGACAGTCCAAATGTAGATTAGGGCAAGGATAATATAAGTCACAGATTTTGCTAATGGAATAAAAAAATAAGCATCCTTATTCACGCACATTCATATTTCTCAAATTAGCTGAAGTAAACTATACAAAATGACATCTTTGATTTATAACATACCTATTTTATTTCTTCTAATTTGAGCAACTTTGCAAATTACAAGTTATTGTTGGTTTATGTAAGTTTCTTTTGAGATATGGTATTTTAACTGTTTTATCTTTGATTAGTAAATACAGAGTTTATACAGGTGTAGTGAATTCTGCTGAGCAGGCATGAAAGTTTAGACATTAAACTTTTGAACTATTACATGGGAGAGTTTAGAGTAGGAAGAGATGGTAGTGAAAGTGTATCTTTGATAGTGTTACAGATGAAGCATCATGGAGTCCAAAATTTTTGACAGCTATTTTCAGGTGCTATATTGCCAATCTGGTACCGTCTCTCTGCCAAAAATCCACGTGCTTATGTGAACACATACTCAACGCCATAGAACAGATTAGAAAATGCACAAGAGATGTCATTCCCCAGGAAATAAGCAGCTATGGTTGGCATTTTGCAGAGCATATTGAAATAAAGTACACCTTACATTTCAGGATGACATGGACCAGGCACAGAACTATAGAAATACTGTTGGTGAAATCTGAAGTTTGAGAACTTTCTGCCAGAGAGACTGAAATTAGGCAACGTTCAGTATAGATTGGCATGGTACACACATATAGGCTCAGAATGTAAACATTCAGACAAAACTGGTTTAGAATACTGTTCCCTAATGCGGATGGCCTGGAAATTAATGCAGAATCACTCTGCATATTATTCCTAGTTCTTGAAAATACAGCCAATTAATTTTTTGAAAATCTATCACTCCTAATAAGTTGTATGTTGTTTTTTTTAAAAATTTATTTATTTATTTTTGGCTGTGTTGGGTCTTCGTTCTGTATGAGGGCTTTCTCTAATTGCGGCAGGTGGGGGCCACTCTTCATCGCAGTGCGCGGGCCTCACCATCGTGGCCTCTCTGGTTGCGGAGCACAAGCTCCAGACGCGCAGGCTCAGTAGTTGTGGCTCACAGGCCTAGTTGTTCCGCGGCATGTGGGATCTTCCCAGACCAGGGCTCGAACCCGTGTCCCCTGCATTGGCAGGCAGACTTTCAACCACTGCGCCACCAGGGAAGTCCTGTATGTAGTTTTTATAATTTGTATTTTGTGTTGTGGAATTATTCATTCTCATGTAATTTTGAGGATTTAAGAAAAAAATCCTGATTAAAAAACGGGTTTAAAAAGTAGGTATGTATAAGGAGAATTTTTAAATTGCATAAACTCACACTAAAAATTACACTTAGGATTCAGGCGCTTAGATTTGAAAAACAGGTGACAATTACTCCAGCTGAATGGTGTTTGAATGGAATAAAGTTTATTATTTTCTGGGTGGGTTTCACATAATCCTTGAATGCATAGGATAAAACAGGCTGTAGTCTATGGTTTTTGTACCTAAAATCAATCAAAGTTTCCCAGGATGAAATTTCTATTTTGTTTTTTTCTGAAAATGCATGAGTCACAGAACAAAATAATGACAGAGATAACTTGGCCCTAGGTCTGCTCCTTAACTCTCCCTCCCAATGGTATCATTTTTGTGGGGGACAGAATTAAAAGTGTTATATGATACCACTTTGACAGACTGGGCCTAAGAGCTAATTGCTGCATTTCCTAAAGTGCAATCTAAATATTCCTCACCTAGCCTCCCAGGATATCTCAACGGATTAGGAGTGTGGTTACCAGGCAAAATGCAAAAGTAAGGTTTAAAAACATTCTACTTCCTGTTCACAATGGAATTTAGTTGGTCTGATAAATCATGTATGTACTATCAGTTCTCTCTTTTATTGATGATGGGTCAATAAAAGCATATGCAGTTTTAACTCTACAAATGAACATATCATACTTTGGATGTAAAATATTAAATTTGAAAAAATGTAAGCATCCATTATTCAAAATGCAAGTAGGTGGCTTTGTTGAAATACTTGCGTTTCCCAGATGCAGCCTGTTCTCTCATACCACTTTGCCTCCACACAAGCTCCCTAGAAAGATCTCTCCCCTTGTTCTAGTTTGGCTAATTCCTGTTCATCTGTTAAAACTCAGCTTGGGCATCACATTTTCCAGGCATCCTTCTTTAATATTCTTCTGCCCAATTCAGCTAGTCGATTTTGGATATTCTTCCTGTGTACTTTTGTCTGTCATAAGACATTATCATCCAATATTGCATTCATGGCTTAGTTTATCTGTCTTACCAGAGAACACCAAATTTATCTTTTAACTCTGAATTATCAAGGCTTAATAGGGTACCTGGTAGATAATAGGTGCTCAATACTAGTTGCCTAAGAAATTAAAGTTTAGAAGAAGTACTACAGCATATCAATGATGCAAGGAATCAGGGCAGGCTTCTGATAAAGCCTTTGATGTGTTAAATGGTGAAATATTAGTTACCATCAGTGGAATTGTCTTATTACTGGATACCTAGAACAGGTCATACTTTATGAACCTCATGAATATATAGTTCTGCTGAAGAGCCCTCTATTAGATGAGACCGAGTTATCTTTAACCAAGAAGACATTGCTGGCCTTAGAGCTAAGCTAACTTAAAAAGGTCATAAAATGGAAGACTGTTAATGCAGGTTTGTAAAACACGAATATCATCATCATCCTGGTTAACATGTACTGAGTGCCTATTCTGCAACAGGCACCATTAAGCATTTTCTGTGAATAATTTTTATTTGACCATCACAACAATCTTATGAAATAGTCATTGGTATTTTACACAAACTATAGATGAGAAAACTGAGGCTTAGGGAGAATAAGTAACTTGTCCAAAATCACATAGTAAATGTGTGAGGCAGAATTCACACACCAGTCTATTTGTCTCCGGTGCCCATGATCTTCTCTGTTAGGCTATCCTGTTTCCATTATGCACAACACAGATGTGTCCACAGGTATTTCATTTCCTTACTGCCACTACCAGGTATTTTCTAACTTTTCCCCTTCACATCAGTGGATCCTGTAACGGCCTGTGATTCCCCAAACCAAAATCCCACTTCTTATCTTTCCCAATGTTCATCTAGCAGCAAGAATAATTGCTGAGGTTTGGATAGAATAAAAGTTTGGTCCTTCCACTTTAAGGTCCCACTTGTAATCCTCCAGCTCCTTCTGCTCTAGTATTAATTATACAGAAGAGAACATAGAATTAAAATGTGAGGGAATGGGTGGAGAGGGGGAAGTAAACTCCATTCTGCTTCTTTAATCCTGATCTTAATTGCCATAGTTGACACTTCTACTGAAGCATTGCCAATATAGACTGTGTGTTAAAAGGGAAAGAGTGGGCTTCCCTGGTGGCACAGTGGTTGAGAGTCCGCCTGCCGATGCAGGGGACACGGGTTCATGCCCCGGTCTGGGAAGATCCCCCATGCCGCGGAGCAGCTAGGCCCATGAACCATGGTCGCTGTGCCTGCGCGTCTGGAGCCTGTTGCTGCGCAACGGGAGAGACCACAACAGTGAGAGGCCTGTGTATCGCAAAAAAAAAAAAAAAAAAAAAGATTAAGGATGACAAAAGGGGATAATGTGGAAAATATGAGGTTAAGTACCATTCAGCTTTATTTCTTCTGCCTTCTACCAGCCAAATTCCCCTTATTACCACATCCACTTATCCCTTGTAGAAATAAACATTTCTATTGAAATGATATACATATAAAAGTGCACAAATCATAAATGTACAGTTTGATGAATTTTCAAAAAACGAACACACATTTGTAATCACCATCCACATCAATATACAGAACATCAATACATTTTGGCTTTAAATTGTATTTTCCTGATGACTAATGAGGAAAAACACCTTCTCATGTGATTAACAGACATTTCAATAACTTACTTAATGAGAGGATTCTTCATGTCTTGCCTTTTTTTTTTGCTGTGTTGTCTTTTTCTTATTAATTTGTAAGGTTTTAAAAAATATTCTTGACATAATCCTTTATCAGTTGTATGTATTGCAAATATTTTCTACCCTTTATTTACTTGCCTTTGAATGGTCTTTAATGAACTTAGCTTTTTAATTTTTATGTAATTTTTAAAATAATTTTATGTAAGCCATAAAATTCTAATGTAATACAATTTATCAATCATTTTCTAATACTACATTTTGTGTTCTGTCAAAGAAATCTTTGGCTTCTAATAAGTTATAAAGCTATTTTCTTATCTTCCAGAATATATTTTCTCTCATAAATTTATATCTATAATCCAACTAGAAGTGATTTTTGTGGGTGGTGTGAATTGTGCAAGAATCATTTTTTCTTCTGAACATGCAGGTAACTCAGAATTGTTTATTGAAGAGTCCATCCTTTCTCCACAGCGCTGCGTCATCTTTGCCCTAGTCAAGTGTTGGTGTAGGTGAAAATCTGTTTCTGGATTTTTTTTTTTGCTCCCTTGGTTTAATTGTCTAAATGTCAATACCACATTCCTTCAATTAAGGTAGAAGTGTAAGCCTTCGAAATTTGTTCTTCAAAATTTGGCTATTTATGGCTCTTTACATTTCCATTAACATTAAAACCGATTGTCCATTTTTTAAAAAACAAAGTATCTGTTGGAATTTGTACAGGATCTGCATAAAATAGGGAAATCAATTTGCAGAAAATTGAAACCTATAAATACTGTCTTCCAATCCAAAAACTTGACATAACCTCTCAGTTTTCTAGGTCATTTTAATACTTCTCACAATATTTTATTGATTTATGTGTTGAGAAATTTTATATATTTTGTCCTATTTCTTTGTTGTTTGAGTTTTTGATACTATTTCAAATGTCAACTTTTTGTTTCATTTTCTAATTGGTGGTACAGTACATATAAATACCTTTGCTTTTTTTATATTGTCCTTCTGTGCAAAGGCATTGCTAAAATCTCTTATTTAATAATTTAGCTATATATCATTTTAGATTTTCTAAATGTACTATCATGTAAACTGTGAATGAGTTTTATTTCTTCATTTTCCATTCTTGAGCATTTCCTTTCTTTCCTTCTTCTCCTCCTCCCTCCTCTCTTTCCTCCTTTCCTCCCTCCCTTCCTTTTATCTCTTGTTTTGTTTTTGCCTTTATTATACTAGTAGGGACCTACAACATGAGGAGAATATAAGGAGTGATAGTGTACATGTTATCTCATCCTAGTCTCAGGGGGAAAACTTTTAATACTATATAGCATTAATACAAGGTTTGCTGTAGATATAATTTTATAAATACTCTGTATCACGTAAGTAAGTTTTCTTCTAATTATAGTTTTCTGAGGTATTTTAATTTTGGTGTTTAATTATTTCAAATGCCTCTTTTGCTGCTATTGAGATTATCATATGAGTTTTCTTCTTTATTCTGTTAATGTAATTAATTATTTTAATTTTAGAATGCTAAAACAACCTTGCTTTTTGGAATAAATATAACTGTTGTAGTATAATTTTAATATACATTTGAATTTGATTTGCTCATTTTTTTTCAGGTTTTGCATTGTTCATGAAAGATATTGGTTTGTAAATTTTCATTCTTAAAAATGAACTAATCATTTGGTATCAAGATTTCATCAGCCTTAAAAAGTGACTTGTGAACTGTTTGTTTTGTTTTGTTTTGTTTTTATTATTATTTCTTGGATTAGTCTGTAGGGATAGTTGTTATTTTTCTTAAAATATTTGAAAGAAATCACTATAAATTTGTCTGGTTCTTACATTTCTTTGATATTATTGGAAGATTTTAGTTTCAATTTCAATTTGTTGAATAGATATAGAACAAAGTTGTTTATTGCATGTTTCTATCTTTTATAATAAAATCTGTAAAATAAATCCATCTATTTGTTCCTTATACTAGTAATTAGTACTTTCTTTCATATATAAAATTTTAAATGTTCATTTTTAGAATATAAAAAAGCAATTAACTTTTGTATCTTGACTGTGTATCCTGTGACCTTTCTATACTCATTAATTCCAGGAATTTTTCTGTAGATTCTTTGAGACTTTCTACATAGACAATTATGCCATCTATTAACAAAGACAATTTTATTACATACTTTTCAATCTATAAATCTTGATTTCACTTTCTTATCTTATTGCACCAGCCCCAACTTCCACTGCAATGTTGAATAGGAGTAGTGAGAAAGGACAGCTTTGTCTTGTTCCTGATCTTAGTGGGAAGGCATCCAGTTTTTCACCTTTAAGCATGATACTAGTTTTTCTATAAATGTTCTTTATCAAACTGAGAAAGTTCCTCTCTATTTCCAGTTTGCTGAGGGTTTTTTTTTTAAATCATGAATGGATGTTAGATTTTGTCAAATGCTTTTTCTGCAACAATTAAGATAATCATATGATTTTTCTTAAGCCTGTTGATATAGTGGATTGTACTGACTGATTTTTGAACCAGGCTTGCATACCCAAAATAAATCCCATTCGGTCATAGTACTTAGTTTTTGTACATTGTTGGATTCAATTTTCTAGCATTTTATTGAGGATTTTTGCATCTATGTTCATGAGAGATATCATTCTGTGGTTTTCCTTTCTTATAATGTGTTTATCTGGTTTTGGTATTAGGGTAATGTTAGCCTCATAGAATGATTTAGGAAATGTTTGCTCTCCTTCTATATTCTTGAAAAGATTGTGGAGAATTGGAATCATTTCTTCCTTAAATGTTTATTACAGCTCACCAGTGAAACAATCTAGGACTGGTGTTATCTTTTTTCAAATATTATTAACTATTCAATTTATTTAATAGAAATATTTATATTATTTGCTTTTTCTTGTATAGGTTTTGGCAGTTTGTGTTGTCAAGGAATTAGTTCATTTCATTAAGTTATTAAATTTATGGGCATAGAATTGTACAGGCTCTGGACTTGCAGGCTCAGTGGCCATGGCTCACGGGCCTAGCCGCTCCATGGCATGTGGGACCTTCCTGGGCTGGGGCATGAACCCGTGTCCCCTGCATCAGCAGGCAGACTCTCAACCACTGTGCCACCAGGGAAGGCCCATGTTATCCTTTTATTGTCCATGAGATCACTAATGATTTCTCTTTCATTTCTAATAGTGATAATTTGCATCTTTTCTCCTTTTTCCTTTGTTAGCCTGGCTAGAGTTTTATCAATCCTATTAACCTTTTCAGATTTGGAGTTGATTGGTTTTATCTAATGTTTTTCTTTAATATTTCAATAGCTTCTGTTTTTATTTTTATGGTTTCTTTTCTTATGCTTGCCTTAGGTTAAGTTTCTCTTCTTTCTCTAGTTTTCTAATGTGAAAGTTTATATTATTGATTTTAAATCATTCTTCTTTTCTGATATATGCATTTGATGTTATAAATTTCCCTCTAAACATTACTTTCACTGAATCCCATAAATTTTGATAAGTTGTATTTTTTTATTTTCATTTAGTTCAAAATGTTTTTTAATTCCTCTAGAGACCTGATCCATGTGTTATTTAGAAATATGTTTATTTAATCTCCAATGTTTGAGGATTTTTTTGGTTATTGATTTATAATTCTATTGTCATCTGAGAACATACTTTGTATGAGTCTTATGCCTTTAACTTTAATAAGGTGCATTTCACAGCCTAGAATGTGGTCTATCTTACTGATCCATGTGAGCTTGACAAAAATGTGTATTCTGCTCTTACTGGGTAGAGTTTTCTATGAATGTCAGTTAGATCAAATTTACTGATAGTGTTGTTTAGATCAACAGTGTTCTTATTGGTTTCTCTGCCTGTGGTATCTTATCAATTACTGAGAGGTGATGAAGTCTCCAATTACAATAGTGGATTTGTGTATTTCTACTTTCAGTTCTATTAGTTTTCCCTCATATTTTGATATTCTGTTGTTAGGTGCATACACAGTAAAATTGTTATATCTTCTTGGAGATCCTTTTATTGGTATGTAGTGTCCCTCTTTATCCTTGATAAATTTTCTTGCTCTGAAATTAAAACAGATACTCCAGCTTTCTCTTTAGTAGTGTTAAGATGATGTATCATTCTTCATTCCTTTACTTTTAATTTACATGAGTGCTTATATTTAAAGTGTGCTTCTTATAAAGACATACAGGTGTTTTTTTTTTTAATTGGAGTATAGTTGATTTACAATGTGTTAGTTTCTGCTGTACAGCAAAGTGAATCAGTTATACATATACATATATCAACTTTTTCTTTAGATTCTTTTCCCATATAGGTCATTACAGAGATTTGAGTAGACTTCCCTGTGCTATATAGTTGATCCTTATTAGTTATCTATTATATATATAGTAGTGTGTATATGTCAATCCCAATCTCCCAATTTAACCTTCCCTCCCCTTATCCCGTGGTAAACATAAGTATGTTTTCTACATTTGAAACTCTATTTCTGCTTTGTAGATAAGTTCATTTGTACACTATTTTTTTAGCTTCCACATATAAGCAATATCATATTTGTCTTTCTCTGTCTGAGTTACTTCACTTAGTATGAGAATCTAAATGTTCATCCATGTTGCTGAAAATGGCATTATTTCATTCTTTTTTATTGCTGAGTAATATTCCATTGTATATATGTACCACATCTTCTCTATCCATTCCTCTGTTGGAGGACATTTAGGTTTCTTCCATGTCCTGGCTATTGTAAATAGTGTGACAATGAACATTGGGGTGCATGTATCTTATTTTTTTTTTAAACATCTTTATTGGGGTATAATTGCTTTACAATGATTTGTTAGTTTCTGCTTTATAACAAAATTATTCAGCTATACATATACATATGTTCCCATATCTCTTCCCTCTTGTGTCTCCCTCCCTCCCACCCTCCCTATCCCACCCCTCCAGGTGGTCACAAAGCACCAAGCTGATCTCCCTGTGCTATGTGGCTGCTTCCCACTAGCTATCTACCTTACGTTTGTTAGTGTATATATGTCCATGCCTCTCTCTCGCTTTGTCACAGCTCACACTTCCCCATTCCCATATCTGCAAGTCCGTTCTCTAGTAGGTCTGTGTCTTTATTCCTGTCTTAACCCTAGGTTCTTCATGACATTTTTTTTTCTTAAATTCCATATATGTGTTAGCATACGGTATTTGTCTTTCTCTTTCTGACTTACTTCACTCTGTATGACAGACTCTAGGTCTATCCACCTCATTACAAATAGCTCAATTTCGTTTCTTTTTATGGCTGAGTAATATTCCATTGTATATATGTGCCATATCTTCTTTATCCATTCATCCAATGCTGGGCACTTAGGTTGTTTCCATCTCCGGCCTATTGTAAATAGAGCTGCAATGAAGATTCTGGTACATGACTCTTTTTGAATTATGGTTTTCTCAGGGTATATGCCCAGTCGTGGGATTGCTGGGTCATATCGTAGTTCTTTTTGTAGTTTTTTAAGGAACCTCCATACTGTTCTCCATAGTGGCTGTACCAATTCACATTCCCACCAGCAATGCACGACTGTTCCCTTTTCTCCATACCCTCTCCAGCATTTATTGTTTCTAGATTTTATGATGATGACCATTCTGACTGGTGTGAGATGATATATCATTGTAGTTTTGATTTGCATTTCTCTAATGATTAGTGATGTTCAGCATTTCTTTATCTGTTTGTTGGCAGTCTGACTTCTTTGGAGAAATGTCTATTTAGGTCTTCTGCCAATTTTTGGATTGGGTTGTTTTTTTGTTGTTGTTATTGAGCTGCATGTGTTGCTTGTAAATTTTGTAGATTAATCCTTTGTCAGTTGCTTCGTTTGCAAATATTTTCTCCCATTCTGAGGGTTGTCTTTTTGTCTTGTTTATGGTTTCCTTTGCAGTGCAAAAGCCTTGAAATTTCATTAGGTCCCATTTGTTCATTTTTGGTTTTACTTCCATTTCTCTAGGAGGTGGGTCAAAAAGGATCTTGCTGTGATTTATGTCATAGAGTGTTCTGCTTATGTTTTCCTCTAAGAGTTTGATAGTTTTTGGCCTTACATTTAGGTCTTTAATCCCTTTTGAGCTTATTTTTGTGTATAGTGTTGGGGAGTGTTCTAATCTCATTCTTTTACATGTACCTGTCCAGTTTTCCTAGCACCACTTGTTGAAGAAGCTGTCCTTTCTCCACTGTACATTCCTGCCTCCTTTATCAAAGATAAGGTGACCATATGTGCGGGGGTTTATCTCTGGGCTTTCTATCCTGTTCCATTGATCTATCTATGCTGGCTGTGGGTTTGTCATATATGGCCTTTATTATGTTGAGGAAAGTTCCCTCTATGCCTACTTTCTGAAGGATTTTTATCATAAATGGGTGTTGAATTTTGTCAAAAGCTTTCTCTGCATCTATTGAGATGATCATATGGTTTTTCTCCTTTAATTAGTTAATATGGTGTATCACATTGATTGGTTTCCATATAATGAAAAATCCTTGCATTCCTGGGATAAACCCCACATGTCTCTAGGTCTGAAGTGTGTCTCTTGTAGACAGCATATATATGGGACTTGTTTTTGTATCCATTTAGCCAATCTGTGTCTTTTGAATAGGAGCACTTAGTCCATTTATATTTAAGGTAATTATTGATATGTATGTTCCTATTCTCATTTTCCAAATTATTTTGGGTTCATTATTGTATGTCTTTTCCTTCTCTTGTGTTTCTTGCCTAGAGAAGTTCCTTTATCATATATTGTAAAGCTGGTTTGGTGGTGCTGAACTCTCTCAGCTTTTGTTTGTCTGTAAAGGTTTTAATTTCTCCATGAAATCTGAATGAAATCCGTGCTTGGTAGAGTAATCTTGGTTGCAGGTTTTTCTTCTTCATCACTTTAAATATTTCCTGCCACTCTGGCTTGCAGAGTTTTTGCTGTAAGATCAGCTGTTAACTTTATGGGGATTCCCTTGTGTGTTATTTAATGTTTTTCCCTTACTGCTTTTAATATGCTTTCTTTGTATTTAATTTTTGACAGTTTGATTAATATGTGTCTTGGTGTATTTCTCCTTGGATTTATCCTATATGGGCCTCTCTGTGCTTCCTGAGCTTGAATAACTATTTCTTTCCCCATATTAGGGAAGTTTTCAACTATAATCTCTTCAAATATTTTCTCAGTCCCTTTCTTTTTCTCTTCTTCTTCTGGAACCCCTATAATTTGAATGTTGGCACGTTTAATGTTGTCCCAGAGGTCTCTGAGACTGTCCTCAGTTCTTTTTATTCTTTTTACTTTTTCTGCTCTGCAGGAGTTATTTCCAATATTTTATCTTCCAGGTCACTTCTCCATTCTTCTGCCTCAGTTATTCTGCTATTGATCCCATCTAGAGTATTTTTCATTTCATTTTTTGTGTTGTTCATTGTTGTTTATTTCATCTTTCGTTCTTCTAGGTCCTTGTTAAATGTTTCTTGCATTTTGTCTATTCTATTTCCAAGATTTTGGAGCATCTTTACTATCATTATTCTGAATTCTTTTTCAGGCAAACTGCCTATTTCCTTTTCATTTGTTAGGTCTGGTTAGTTTTTATCTTGCTCCTTCATCTGCTGTGTGTTTTTCTGTCTTCTCATTTTGCTTATATTACTGTGTTTGTGGTCTCTTTTTTGCAGGCTGCAGGTTCGTAGTTCCCTATGTTTTTGGTGTCTGTCCCCAGTGGCTAAGGTTGGTTCAGTGGGTTGTGTAGGCTTCCTGGTGGAGGGGACTAGTGCCTGTGTTCTGGTGGATGAGGCTGGATCTTGTCTTTCTGGTGGGCAGGTCCATGTCTGGTGGTGTGTTTTGGGGTGTCTGTGGACTTATTATGATTTTAGGCCGCCTCTCTGCTAATGGGTGGGGTTGTGTTCCTCTCTTGCTCATTGTTTGGCAGAGGATGTCCAGCACTGTAGCTTGCTGGTCATTGAGTGGAGCTGGGTGCTGGCATTGAGATGGAGATCTCTGGGAGATTTTTGTCATTTGATATGTGGAGCTGGGAGGTCTCTTGTTGACCAGCATCCTGAAGTTGGCTCTCCCACCTCAGAGACACAGTACTGACTCCTGGCTGCAACACCAAGAGCTTTTTATCCACACGGCTCAGAATATAAGGGAGAATAAGTAGAGAGAAAGAATTAGAAGTAGGAAGAAAGAAAGAAAGGAAGGAAGGAAGGACAAGAAAAGAAGGAAAGAAGGAAAGAAAGAAAGGAGGGAGGGACAATGGCAGGAAGGAAGGAAGGAGGGAAAGAAGGAAAAAAGAAAGAAAGAAGATAAAGTAAAATAAAATAAAGTAAAATATAATAAAGTTATTAAATTAAAAAATAATTATTATGAAAAAAATTAAAAAAAAACAAAATCAGACAGAACCTTAGGTCAAATGGTAGAAGCAAAGCTATACAGACAAAATCTAATACAGAAGCATACACATACACACTCACAAAAAGAGGAAAAGGGGAAAAAATCATAAATCTTGCTCTCAAAGTCCATCTCCTCAATTTGGGATGATTCGTTGTCTATTCATGTATTCCACAGATGCAGGGTACATCAAGTTTATTGTGGAGCTTTAATCTGCTGCTTCTGAGGCTGCTGGGAGAGATTTCCCTTTCTCTTCTTTGTTCTCACAGGTCCCAGGGGCTCAGCTTTGGATTTGGCCCTGCCTCTGTGTGCATGTCGCCGGAGGGCATCTGTTTTGCACTCAGGACGGGGTTAAAGAAGCAGCTGATTCGGGGGCTCTGGCTCACACAGGCCGGGGGGAGGGAGGGACACGGAGTGCGGGGTGAGCCTGCAGCAGCAGAGGCCGGTGCGCCATGCATTCTCCCGGAGAAGTTGTCCCTGTATCCCGGGACCCTGGCAGTGGGGGGCTGCACAGGCTCCCCAGGAGGGAGGTGTGGATAGTGTCCTGTGCTCGCACACAGGCTTCTTGGTGGTGGCAGCAGCAGCCTTAGCATCTCCTGCCAGTCTCTGGGGTCCACGCTTTTAGCCGCGGCTCGCGCCCGTCTCTGGAGCTCCTTTAAGTAGTGCTCTTAATCCCCTCTCCTTGCGCACCAGAAAACAAAGAGGGAAGAAAAAGTTTCTTGCCTCTTCGGCAGCTCCAGACCTTTTCCCAGACTCCCTCCCGGCTAGCCTAGCTGTGGTGCACTAACCCCTTCAGGCTGTGTTCACGCTGCCAACCCCAGTCCTCTCCCTGCGCTCTGACCAAAGCCCGAGTCTCAGCTCACAGCCCCGCCCACCCGGCGGGGGAGCAGACAAGCCTCTCGGGCTGTTGAGTGATGGTCGGCACCGATCCTCTGTGTAGGAATCTCCCCACTTTGCCCTCCGCACCCCTGTTGCTGCGCTATCCTCCGAGTCTCTGAAGCTCCCCTCTCCGCCACCCATAGTCTCCTCCCATGAAGGGGTGGAAACCTTTCCTCCTTCACAACTCCCTCCCACTGGTGCAGGTCCCGTCCCTATTCTTTTGTCTCTCTTTTTTCTTTTGCCCTACCCAGGTACGTTGGGAGTTTCTTGCCTTTTGGGAGGTCTGAGGTCTTCTGCCAGCGTTCAGTAGGTGTTCTGTAGGCGTTGTTCCACGTGTAGATGTTATTTCCAGTGCATCTGTGGGGAGGAAGGTGATCTTCGTGTCTTACTCTTCCGCCATCTTCCCCTCTCCCCTCTGCCCGGGGAGAAATTCCAGCAGCAGGTATGGGTGACACATCCTCTTGTTTAGCAGGTGGTAGCCTGGCAACTCCTCTCCATTCTCTGATCAAAATATAAATTTCCTTTGCTTCTGAACCAAACTCAGTTTTGATCTGTTGACTCCAATGACACTGGGCAGGGGGATGCTTGTTGGGGCCCACTCCGGCCCGCCATCCGCAGGACTGTCACGGCTTTGGCCACCGGGCCCCCTCCAGAGCCAGCAGCCTCAGTGAGGCTGCCCTCCTCTCGGCCTCCGGGGCAGTTCCGTGACGGTGGAGGGAAGAGACCCCAAGCTGTGGGAGTTCCAGCTCTGCGGAAATGCAGGCTCCGTTCTGGGCCTATCTTTTCAAGTTATGGTTTTCTCTGGATATATGCCCAAGAGGGGGATTGCTGGATCAAATGCTAGCTCTATTTTTAGTTTTTAAAGACAGTTCTCCATACTGTTCTC
This sequence comes from Neophocaena asiaeorientalis asiaeorientalis, assembly GCF_003031525.2. Taxonomy (NCBI): domain Eukaryota; kingdom Metazoa; phylum Chordata; class Mammalia; order Artiodactyla; family Phocoenidae; genus Neophocaena; species Neophocaena asiaeorientalis. The sequence goes on along the minus strand of NW_020172818.1, from coordinate 14,101,001 downwards.
CACAGTGGCTATATCAATTTACATTCCCACCAACAGTGGAAGAGGGTTCCTTTTTCTCCACACCCTCTCCCACATTTATTGTTTGTAGGTTTTTTGATAATAGCCATTTGGACCTGTGTGAGGTGATATCTCATTGTAGTTTTGATTTGCATTTCTCTGATGAAAAGATGCTCAACATCACTAATTATGTGCTTTTTGGCCATCTGTATGTCTTTGGAGAAATGTCTATTTAGATCTCTTGTCCATTTTTGGATTGGGTTGTTTCTTTGTTTTTATATTGAGATGCATGAGCTGTTTGTATATTTTGGAGATTAATCCCTGGTCAGCTGCTTCATTTGCAAATATTTTCTCCCATTACAAGTGTTGTCTTTTTGTTTTTTTTATGGTCTCCTTTGCTGTGCAAAAACTTTTGAGTTTAATTAGGTTCCATTTGTTCATTTTTGTTTTTACTTTTATTTGGAAAATAAGTTTACTGGATATAGATCTTGCTGTGATTTATGTCAAAGTGTATTCTGCCTATGTTTTCCTCTAAGAGTTTTACAGTATCTGGTCTTACATTTAGGTCTTTAATCCATTTTGAGTTTATTTTTGTGTATGGTGTCAGGGAATGTTCTACTTTCATTCATTTACATGTAGCTGTCCAGTTTTCCCAGCATCACTTATTGAAGACACTGTCTTTTCTCAGTTGTATATTCTTGCCTCCTTTACCATAGATTAGGTGACCACAGTTCATGGGTTTATCTCTGGGCTTTCTATCCTGTTCCCCTGATATATATTTCTGTTTTTTGTGCTAGTACCATACTGTTTTGATGCCTGTATCTTTGTAGTATAGTCTGAAGTCAGGGATCCTGAATCCTCCAGCTGTTTTCCTTTCTCCAGATTGCTTTGGCCATTCGTGGTCTTTTGTGTTTCCATAAATTCTAAAAAAAATTTGTTCTAATACTGTGAAAAATGCCATTGGTAATTTGATAGTGATTGCATTGAACCTGTAGATTGCTTTGGGTAGTATAGTCCACGTATAGTCCAATCCAAGAACATGGTATATCTCTCCATTTGTGTCATCTTTTATTTATTTCTTTTATCAGTACCTTATAGTTTTCTGAGTATAGGTCTTTTAGGTAGCCTTATTCCTATGTATTTTATTCTTTTTGATGTGATGGTAAATAGGTTATTTTTTATATATTCTAAAAATCTGTCTTTTAATTGGTGTTATTAGACCATTCACATTTAAAGTAATACTGATATAGTTGGATAAATATTTGCCATGATTATAATTATTTTCTATTTGTTACATTCATTCTTTTTTTCCTCTCTTTTTCTGGCTTTTTCTTGTTTTAATTGAACATTATATATGGTTCCATTTTCTCTCCTCTATTAGCATATCTATATATTGGTTTTTAACCAATCTAATTCCACTTTCAAATAACACTGTACTACTTCAAGTATAGTACAAGTAACTTACAGAGTATTCACAAGTCCTCCCTCCCATTCCTTGTGATATTGCTGTTTTTATTTATTTACAGGCTATAATTACCCAAGACATTATTACTATTATTACTTTAATAAAGGTTTTTGTAGCTCAATTGAGAAAAAAAAATTTTACCTTCATTATTTCTTCTCTTTTATCCTTTCTTTATGTAGAGTTGAGATTCTTGCCTATATCACTCTCTTCTCCTAAAATAGTCTTCTAAAACATCTTTCAATACATGTCAACTCCCTCAGATTCCCATACAATATGAGGTAAGCACTATTCTTCTGCTGGAGAGGAATTACCTCAATTTTTGTTTGTTTGGGAAAGATGTTACTTCTTCACTTTTGGAAAATAAGTTTACTGGATATAGAATTTTAGGTTAGTGATTTTTTTCTTTCAACATTTTAAATTAAAAGAAAAATTTACCCCACTCTCTTGCCTGCATGGTTTCTAGAGCGATTTGCTATATATTCTTACTCTTGTTCCTTTGTAAGGAAGGTTTCTTTTTTTTCCTCTCCTCTGGCTTCTTTCAAGATTTTCTCTCTTTAAAGTTGATATGTTACACAGAAACATTTGTGATTCTACAGTTCTTATTTAAAAATAGCAAATATCTTGACAATTTTTGTTCATACACCTTACATCATGTAAAATTTGAGGTCCAAATTTTTATCTCCATCTTATAGACATTCAAAGAGACATTGAGAGTTAGTAAGTGATTTGGTAGTCTCCAGAACCAGTGCCCAAAATTACTATGCTATATTTGTTCCCACTAGTAGTATCATGTCTTTTCTAAAATAGTCTAGTAAAAGCAAATGCTGAATGACCAGTCTCCTCATGTCAACCTCTCATCTTTTACTGTGTGGGCTTCTTATCTCCCAGCTTCCATCTCTAAGTCCCCTCTGGATTTCCCTCCTTGCAGCAAATAAGAAATCAATGCTAAGCAGTGTGTTGTTACCATCATCACTGTCTTTCTTATTGTATAGGTTGCATGTCTAAATATAATGATAATATATATTTCCTTCTTGTCCACTTGTAACAAAATTCTAATTATAACTACCATACAGACATAATGTTGCTTCAATACACTACCACAGATTTTCAATTTAAATAATATCCAGGTATAACTTACCCTTTAGAAAAAAAAAAAGCATGAAAAAACTTACACAGTAGAAACACTGCTTTTTGTGTATGCCTATAATTAATGACCCAGTATCCTTACTGTATGATCAGTGAATGAAAAAATGGCATGGAAATCCAACAAGTTTCACAAAGAGATCCATCAGTAATGTGTAATTTTCATTTGTTAAATTTCCCCATGATTAATGTCAAATTCATAGTTGTAACATTTGTTTTTACATATCTCTAGACAGGAAAGCCACATGAGGTCATCCTCCTTGCTTGTATCTTTAGTTCTGATCTGGAATAATGCATATTCTCCTCACCTAGGGGTTCTCAGGCTTCAGAGGGCTTATTTAAGATGTTTCTCTATGCAAATGAGATACAAAATATCTTCTTTCCTCTTTAATAATTTTATCTGATTATCTTGATAGCATTTTTTATACATCTTGCTTACTGGTTTACTCCAATGAAGTCCATGCTTGGGTCACCCAGACTTTCAGTCAGTGTTCTCTTTCAAAAAACTTAAAGAGAAAGGAAGTCCAGAATGTACTCCTTCTCCCCACCTTCTGTGCATTAATGTTATGTAATATTTTACTTAGCCAAATTTGTTAGAGATTGGATATTTATTTTTACAATTGAGACTATAATAGAAATGTAATAAAGCATTTTATATCTATTTTTTTAAGAATTCAAAATATATGAACTGAAAAAGAAAAGTAATACTTACAAGAAAATCTCACCATCCACTTCCCATACCGCCCCATTGCAGCCTTTGGTATGTTTCAGGTCTGAAGGCTTCTCTTTAATTCCAGAGCAGAAGATAAAGAGGGAGTTAGAGCTTAGAATTCTAAATATAAAACATAATATATTCATCAAAGACATAAAACAAACACAATCAACTATATGTTTAGGTTAGTACAGAGAAAGTTAGTACAGAGAAAGTACTGATTTTAAATTATCACATATAGAAGGAAAATGTACAGAAGGAAAATGGAGAAGGGAAGCATTTTTGAAGAAAATACTAGAAGCTAACTAGTATATAGATATAATAGTCAATCTTAAAATGACCAACCACTCCCTCCTCTCCATGAACCACATATCATGTTAAGAAGAGCATTTATTTCTCCACCCCTTGAATCTGGGATGGCTTTTGATCAACAGAGTGCAGAAAAGGAAGCATTGAGAGACCATCAGTTTCTGCTTCTCTACCCTTGAAATGTTCACACTTAGGGTACTCCCTTTCAGAAACCAGACACATTGAGAGGTCATATGGAGGAAAACTTAAGAGACCTACTTGCCAGCAGTTCTCAGCCAACAGCTAGCAACAGCTGCCAGCCATGTGAGGGAGCAACCTTGGATATTATAGCCCATTCAAGCCCCCATATGACTATAGCCCTAGTTGATGTCATGTGGATAAACCATCCAACCGAGTCCAATCTACTCACAGAATGGTGAGAGACTGTTAAGTCCATAAGTTTTGGGGTAGGTTTCTATGCAGCAGTTGATATATAAATATATATGATGGAAACAGTTGACCAGGGTGTGAACCTGGTAAACGAAGTCTGGTATAGAAGTAAACATATTAGGCTGACTATGGCAAAGGGAATTTAAGATAAATACATGGCTAATATATGTATCCTAGTTAAATAAAATATCCTCATACAGGATACAGGTTTTTTTTTCATTTTAGGTATTTGAAAGTAAAGGAGACAAAATTTTGGAAAGCATCTCTTCACAGTGCAGTTGCATACCTAATGTGCAAAGAAATAGAAGAGTTTAGTGATACTTGATAAAAGCCAAATTTTCTATGTTATTTAAAGAGAAAAAGCACAAAAAGAAGGGAAAAAAATCCTTACATATAAGTTATTTTAAAAAGAGAAAATTATCAAAAGTTTACTGAAAAATATGGAGGCAGGGGGAAGAATAGAAATGTAATTCTGGGATGAAAAAGTAACTTTCAGTAACAGAAGTGAAACAAAGTTTGAAGGTGTCACCATGTGCCCTTTTCTCTCATAATCCTTTTTTCATATATGTTGTGGAAATTACCATACTCAATTTTAAATGATTTGTTCATATGTGTTTCATATCACTAAACTATAAACATTTTCAGGGCAGAGATTAGTCCTATTTACATTGTTATCACTAGGATAATATAGACATCAATGGATGGGTGTTTAGTGAATGAATGGATGAATAAATGATTTAGTATAAACTGATATGTGAAATTAGTTGTGAAATGCAAAACCAACCTATTGGCAGAAGCAGGTCCTTTGTCAGAGATGCCTGTGTTATTTTTATGGGGTGTTCTAATTCTCTTGACTTAAGACTCAAAGAAAGCTGGAAAATGCTCTCTTCTAGAGAGCCCAAGAGACTGACCATAATATATAAGGGAGAATGCGAAGAATGCATTTTTTAAAAATCAACAAATATATACACTAAAACCTAAAGTTTTACAACAGCTCTTAGAGTTGCAAACAAACTAATTCTCAATATATACCAATCATTTTAAGTCACTGAGCACCAACTATGTGCTAAGCATTTTATCTGGAGACATGCATGTGGATACTCTACGGTCCCTGCTCTGAAGAGGTCATGGGATATTGGGCAAGATTGAAATGTAAGAAGGGGGTCATTAAAAAAGTGCCTACACATGCAAAGGGATTAATCTAAAGTCCTTTGATTTTATTATCTTTTTATAAGCACACACTGAGGAGTAGTTTTATTCCCATTTGTAGTTAAAATATTAGGATGAGATTCAGTAACTTGTTCAAGGCAACCTAATAAAATGAGAGAGGCAATATTTAGAAATCCATTCTTTCATTTTTCTCTCTCTGCAGCCCCCAAACTATAAACGGCAATACCATGAGTTGAAAGAATTGACATAAGTCTATGCAAGGTGCTATGAGGGCAGGAGCAAAGCTCACTTGGAATAAGGAACTTCTACCTATATGAGATGCTATGATAAGGCTGCCATTGTGTCTGTACCCCTATTCTCCCCTGCTCTCCACTGGCGCGGCTATTCTGCAGGAGCATAGAATGGCTAGGAACTTGTGGAGTCATGCAGATTTGGGCTTAATCCTGGTAAGTGTGGTAGATGTGTGACTGTGGGGAAGTTACTTAGTCCATCGGAGACTTTCTTTCCTGTCCATAAAATAGGAATATCCATGTGTACATGATATAGCTTTATGAGGATCACACATGAGATATGTTAAGCACTTAGTACAGTGCCTGGTGTAAATACCCTCTTGGCAAGTGGTGAGAGTTAGTCTAATGAATTTTTCATTATAGCTATTCTGATTTGTGGTTGGTTGATCTGATTCTGTGGGTCTGGATAGGATGTTTTCCCAGAGATCCATGATATTGGCAGATACTCTTAGATACTCTTGTTAAAATAAGGAAAGGGACTTCCCTGGTGGTCCAGTGGTTGAGACTATGCACTCCAATGCAGGGGGCCCGGGTTCGATCCCTGGTCAGGGAACTAGACATTGCATGCTGCAAGAGCCCGCATGCTGCAACTAAAAGATCCTGCATGCTGCAACTAAGGAATCCCTCATGCTGCAACTAAAAGATCCTGCACACGGTAACAAAGATCCCACATGTTGCAACCAGGACATGGTGCAGCCAAATAAATAAATTAATAAATAAATATTAAAATAAGGGGAATCTTGGAGCATCTTTTCTCACCTGACCAGTGATTACAGACTTTAAATTTCAGACCATATCTCCAGGAATGAGGTATTAAATATCCTTTAGAATCCCAGACCCACACTTTATGATCTATTTTTTTCCATATTCAGAGACAAGAAATCATTCATGAATGAAGGCTTTGCTTCACATCATGGGGCAATTTCTCCCCAGCCTCTCTGGTAATTATCTTTCGCCTGTAGTTCTAGTGAAGCAAGCAGCATTGGCTCAGTTTGCTAGGAAAAGTATTCCCTAAGCATGTATTCTTCACAACATTAAAAATAGAGTGTTTGATCAGGGATCGTTAGGCACATTTACTGGTTAATACTTTTACTCAGCCCGTGAATCTGAACAGAAATAGTTAATTTTCAGAAGGCTGTAAATAAAAAAAAATTCAGTGCTGATTTCCACCCCAATCCTGGCCTCATCCCAGCCAAAGCTGGATCTTCAAAAATCTAGAATATTAGAGGTCTGAGAGTCTGCCTTCAATTCTACTGGGCAGCAGGACAAGGAGGGAGGTCAGAGCTCAGAATCCTGACTCCAGATAACAAGGGTGGCACAAGAAACATAGGAGAAAAGACATGAATTCACTAAAGAGTAACAGCTGGAGCAGGCACTTACCAGATGAACTGGGAAGGAAATGTCTTAGAAGGCCTTCAGAACGTGGAGGAAGAGGAGCAGTTAATCCGAAATACAAAATTGAAAGGCACGGCAGATGCACGATTCTAGTCTTTCAGAGAAGATTCCTTCCAGAATTCAAAAGCATCTAAAAGAAGCAAGACAATTTGTTGCTGGGCTCAATATGTAAACACAGTCCTGGTTGACACAGTGAAGATGTTTATTAGAAAAGTTAATGCAATGTCAGGGTGGAAGATCAATGTTTAACCTGATTTCATTGCAATTATTGGCCTGCCTTGGAATACAGAATGGAAAATTAGCAAACCAGAAAAAGGAACATGTAAGGGACTTTTTCATAAGCAAGCTGTCAAATCATGGACACTGATATTTGTGATTAAAAAAGAAGTCAAGAATTACTTGCATTTTTAGTTAATGCATGCCCTTATAATGTATATGCACATATTTTTATTAATTTGTGGAATATATTGAAATTTCTATTTGCCTCAATATCCAGGTAAGGTCACAGAATGTTAGAGATTCACTGAGTTCAGTTCTCTGATTTTACAGATTAAACCCTAGGGAACAGAGCTGCCACATGACTTTCTGGAAGTTAGTCAGGTGGAAGTAAGGTCAGTGAAGTGCAATGACTCATTTTACAGGTGAAGAAAGAGGGGCAGGAGACCAGTGGAAAGATTGTTGCCTGAGCCATGACTCCAGTCTTGTGTTATTACCTGATGAGCCTGTGCTTGATATATGAGGCTTTCTCACTGTAAAAATACCCTTAGAATTCTTTGATGAAAATATCCTGCGAGAGTTATTTAATCCTCATCATATTGTACACAAAATAAAGATCATTTTCCACAGTATAAAAATCAAAATATATACATGATTGCTGGACACAGAGATGAGTTAAAAGAGCTTTTTGATGCCTCCACATGAACTCTAGCTTCTCTTTTTACTTGTTAATTTGGATAAAATCTAACGAAGTTACTGTAATCTTTTTCTACAGTGATTATTAAAGCTGATATTTCAGTCTATATTTAAGAAATTCTTACTGGGAAAGGAAACTAAGAAGTGTTTTGTTTTGTTTCCATTGTATCATACTTCAGAAAGAGGAACAATCAGAAAAAAAATGCTGTGTTTCCTGGGCATGAGGACGCCTGTTCAGGGCCCTGGGAGAGTGAAGCGCGCGCTTCTGTACAGCAGTCCAGGGTTGACGTCACAAAGCCCCTGCTGCAGAGCTGGGCCCACCCGCGGAGCATACTCTCATCCCAGGCACGATTAGTACAACCCCCAGTGCAGCTGTCCATTGAGGGTGACCAATTGAAAAACAAGGAGTCAGCCAATTAATTACACTGTCAGCAATAAATGTAACAATGGGCTGTAGTGGCAATTCCGTCCCGTGATGCATCCAGGCAGCCATCTGTACGTCTGTCTTCCCTGTCCACTGGGCACTTGTTGCTGCAGAATTGGTTTAGACAAGTGGCTTAGCTTGTCAGGTAGCAGGCAGGAACTGTCTCTCCTCCTCCGTGAGGCTGTCTTCATTAAGTTTTACCTCTATCAGAGGAATCAACTATGAGTACAAATTGTGGATTCAGCAACAGCCCTGGCCCTAATGATAAATAAGCAGATCACTAATTCAATCTTGTGTTTATTCATTTACTAACATTTGTTGAGAGACTTCTGTTTACCAGGCACACATCAGAGAAGTAAGTACTTGAAGAGAACTGAGTCCACCTATACAGCAAAAGTTAATGTACGTTGACATAGCATCACTAGGGATATCTGTGTATTTTGTGGCCAATGCACTGGATAGCTGTCCCTTAGAAAATTCCATTTTTATGACCCATGTGGACAATTAAAATTGCTGAGTTCTTCCTTTTTTCCCCAACTGTTTTTGCTACTCCTTTTTCTTTCAATTCTTTGAATCAGTTTTGAAGATGCTTATTTAAAAAATTAGAATAGAAAGGCAGCACAGAGAAGTCTTATCTAATACTTGTCAAATTAAGAACAGTGAAACCTGTTACTTTATGTTATTGATTAACATCCCCTTAGCCAAAAATGTGAATTGCTGGTTTGATAACCATATCTTAATTTCAACTTGATTTCATCAAATTCCAGAGGGATATCACTCCAGTCCCACTCCTCAGTACAAGCGCATACCTGAAAATCATTTAGATTGTTCTCCTGTTCATGCTCAGAGGGAGCATTTGGAGTTTAGGACTAAAACAGCTGAAGAGCCCTGAACAAACATTACTCTAAGACAACGACTTCTATTTCTACTTTCCATTGGATCATCTTTCTTTTTCTATGGCTCTATTTCTAATCTTTTTCCCCCATTACTAACCATATCTGGGCTTCTCATCTCTAATACCTAGCCATAAATGTGAAGCACAAGTAAGTATTTTAAATGAATGAAGCTGAAAATTTCCTGTACTTAATATTAAAAAGCAGATGAGACATATGTTCTATATGCGTCTCTTGCTAGAGGCTCCCTGCTGCAACCTATTTTTTTTTTTTTTTAACAGATCAGAGACTTTTGCTAAAATGAACAGGAAGCAGGAGAACCAGGAGGAGAAGAATGGGAATTTCAGTCAATCTCCCTGGAGTCCATTTTGCCTCAAATAGGTTTTATGCTGAGTTGACATTTTAAAAACACCCTATTACTCTGATGAGAGGAAGAGAACACACTGACATGGGATTTGATGCAAAATGTAGATTTGGGTGGAAATGAGTTTTAATGATGCTGTAGTAACTGTCTTGTTCTTTGAACATTTCTTTCAGGGAAGAATGAAAATAAAAATAACCTTTTATTTCTTTCCTCCTTTCTTTCTTCCCTCTGTCTCTCTCTTTTCATCCTTTCCACCCCTCCTTTCTTCCATTTTTTCTTTTACCTCGTGTCTTTAAGCACTTAGCATGTGTCAAGACTGTGCTAGGTGCTGGTGAAAAGGAATGACATGGCCTGTGCCCTCAAAGACTTTATAGTACAGTTGGGAAGACTGACAAGTCAAAAAGCAATTTTGGACTTCCCTGGTGGCTCAATTGGCAGAATCTGCCTGCCAATGCAGGGGACATGGGTTCGATTCCCTGGTCCAGGAAGATCCCACATGCCACGGAGCAACTAAGCCCATGTGCCACAACTACTGAGCCTTTTCTCTGGAGACCTTGAGCCACAACTACTGAACCCGCATGCTGCAACTACTGAGGCCCGCATGCCTAGAGCCCGTGCTCTGCAACAAGAGAAGCCACCGCAATAAGAAGCACGCGCACTGCAACGAAGAGCAGCCCCGTCCCTCGCTGCAACTAGAGAAAGCCCGTACTCAGCAACAAAGATCCAACAGAGCCAGAAATAGATAAATTAATTAAATTTTAAAAAAAGCAATATCAATTCCTTGTTTAAGGGCCCTCTACCAGGATTTTATAAGAGAGATGCTCTGGGCTTCCCTGGTGGCACAGTGGTTGGGAGTCTGTCTGCCGATGCAGGGGACACGGGTTCATGCCCCAGTCCGGGAAGATCCCACATGCCGCGGAGCAGCTGGGCCCGTGAGCCATGGCCCTGGAGCCTGTGCTCTGCAATGGGAGAGGCTACAACAGTGAGAGGCCCGCGTACCGCAAAAAACAAAAAGAGATGCTTTTTTATAAGAGAGGTGCCTAACCTAGACTCGGCAGAGTCCTCTAAGCAGAACTCAGAAGATATTTTCATTTTTGAACTCAGAATATTGATTAAGCAATAGTTAGGTAAACAGAAATGTGAATTATTTCAGGGCATTGGAAATATCAGGAACAAGTCCACAGAGCAAAGAGAGAACACAGGACTTTCAAGATGTCTTTTTCCTGTCACCTTTCCCCCACCTAATTATGGAAAATCTTGTGAGTTCTAGGAGTGTGTGTCTACGTGTCTGTCTGTCTAGAATAAAGAGAATTACACTTGTCTAGAGAATGTAGGATTGTCTGAGAATTCTGCTTTGATATTTCTGGAGAGGAGAAAGGAGTATATAACGAATGATATAATAAAAACTACTATTTACTTGGTGCTTTAAGATGTGACAATCACTGTGTTAAATTATTTATTGTAATTTTAATTTAGAAATGTATTACTACTGCTACTACTACTACTACTATTTGGTTTATAAACAAAGAAGTTAAATCTTTGAGGGTTTAAGCAACTTGCCCAAGGTGCCATTGAGGCAGGTCTCAAATCCACCTGTTTGGTTTGATAATCTACCATTTTCATATCTTATACTGCCTTGTGAAAATAAAAAAAAAAATAAAGATCTAAAAGAGCAAAAACAGGGCTTCCCTGGTGGCACAGTTGTTGAGAGTCCACCTGCCGATGCAGGGGACATGGGTTCGTGCCCCAGTCTGGGAAGATCCCACATGCTGTGGAGCGGCTGGGCCAGTGAGCCATGGCCGCTAAGCCTGCACGTCTGGAGCCTGTGCACCACAACGGGAGAGGCCACAACAATGAGAGGCCCACGTACTGCCAAAAAAAAAAAAAAAAAAAAAAGCAAAAACAAAGACACAAACAAACATTCTTAGGAGGAGCGGAAACAGTAGCCATATAACACTTCCCTGTATGCTTGACATGTAAGGCCCTGTGCAGGGTACCTTGGCAAATATATGAAATAATTATATAATTATTTTATTTTTATATAAAATGGGCTTATCTCTAATATTTTACAGTTTAGAATGTGGAGATGAGAAGTATATATATAAAATAATTCATAATACTGAGGAGCAATGATCATAAATAACATTTGAACTGTAATTTTCAATTTCTAAAATTATCTTCACATAAATATATTATTTTATAAAAGTATGTAAAATGGTTATGTTATTCAGTTTTGGCTGAAACTACGCTATGTGACAATCCTCAAATGTCAATGGCTTATAACCTCAAGCATTTTTTCTCTTGACATTTGATTTGTGGGTTGGTTTTATTTCTCTGATCTCATGTGGGCTTGCCTGGCTTTGAGTGGGTTACTCTCGACTGCAGCCTTCCGTTTAGGTTTGGTTCAGCTTCATTCATTTGTCTTCATTCTGAGGCCCAGGATAAAGTTATAGCTTCTTGGGGCATGTTATTCACAGAGTGGATCATAGGAGCACAAAAGAAGGCAAATAGAACCATGGAAGCATGCTTAAAGTATCTGCTCACATCATGTCTCTTAACCTTCCATCAGCCAAATCAAGTCACATGGCCAAGGACAACATCAGTGGGAAGAGGAAGTGTGTTCCACCCACAGTGGCAAGCAATGCAAAGTCACAAGGCAAAGGATGTGGATGTATCATCCTACTACAGGGAGGAAAAGAAATGAAGACAATAGTCCTACAAATGAGGACAGAAATCCAAAGAGTTTAAGTGGCCTACTCCTGACCACACAGTTAATAAGTAGAGGAGCTGGGATTCAGGTCTTCATCTTTGGGTTCTGACGTGTATGTGCAAAGTGCTCTAGAAAGGGAAAATTATTACTTAAGCCCAGGGAGTCTAAAAACTTTTCTGGAAAGGTGAGATTTGATATAGATATAGATATCATTTGATATAGATATGAAAATATACATAGATATTAATAGGTTAATTATACATGCTGGTTTACCTGAGACAGTCCCTGAGTAATCACTTCTCTTCCTACCTGCCTCACCCCAACCCCACCAAAGGGATCACGTTTGGAAGATAAATTGTACAGTCACTTTAGGTTCTAAGAAGTGGATCAGAATAAGAAGTGTGTTCCACTGAAGTAGAACCTTGTGTATAATTCCTGAAAAAAGGCAAAAATACACATGGTATATTCAAATGCAATAAAGAGACTAGTTTGTTTGGTATGGAGGCTACAAGTTGGGGAGTATTTGGAGAAATTTATTGGAGACACAGATGAGACAAATTTGTTGGTTGCCAGAGAGAGAAGATGGGGTTTATTTTCATAGTAGCCACTGAAAATATAGGAACAGGATGGTGGCAATATTACAGGTGGTGATTTAGAAAGATAAATGTAAGACAAGTTGAATAAAAGTATAGGGTAAAGGAACCAGTTACTAAACAAAATCAGTAGTCTTGATATGAGTCCATGATAGTCTATACCAAATATACCACTCAAGTGGAAAGGTAGAGAAGGCAGTTGAATATATGGAACTGGAGCTCAAGGAGAGGTCTATGCTAGAAGTACGATTTTGAGAGTCTAGTGTTGACATTTAATGTGTGACCTTATACAAGTTACTTAACCACTTGAAACTTTAGGGTCTTTGTTGTCCAATTTCTTAAGAAAAAATAAAAGTCACACTTCCATGAAATAGCATGGGTCCACTCCTCCAAAAAGAGTTAGCTATGATTATTCATTTCTACATTAAGCAAGCAAACATTTATTGTATTCCTGCTATTGGCAGGAACATTGAGTTATTGGTGCTGGAGGATTTTCTCTGAGGAAGGCATTGCTCACTAGAAGTAGTTCTACTCTTAGGAGCTTATGGTCTAGGAGAGATACACTTGATAAGCCAAAATATATAAAACAGGGGGACAGAAAAACACTGTTGAATTTTCGGGTGGGAGTTATTTCCAGTTGTGGGAAGCATTTACAAAGAAGGAAGCAAATGAGTTGGGCCCTGCTGAATTATTGGTATCTGGATATAGAAAGAAGATGGGATAGAACATGTGTAACAGAATGACCAATATAATAATATTTCGGGGGGAGGAGGAATATGACGGAAGAGTAAGACGTGGAGATCACCTTCCTCCCCACAGATACACCAGAAATACATCTACACATGGAACATCTCCTACAGAACACCTACTGAACATTGACAGAAGACCTCAGACCTCCCAAAAGGCAAGAAACTCCCCACGTACCTGGGTAGGGCAAAAGAAAAAAGAATAGCGAAGGGACCTGAACCAGTGGGAGGGAGCTGTGAAGGAGGAAAGGTTTCCACACACTAGGAAGCCCCTTCGTGGGCAGAGACTGTGGGTGATGGAGGGGGAGAGCTTCGGAGCTGAGCACAGCAACAGGGGTGCAGAGGGCAAAGCGAGGAGATTCACACATAGAGGAGTGGTGCCGACCAGCACTCACCAGCCCGAGAGGCTTCTCTGCTCAACCGCCGGGGCAGGTGGGGCTGGGAGCTGAGGCTCAGGCTTCCGTCCAGAGTGCACGGGGGGAGGACTGCCAGTGTGAACACAGCCTGCAGGGGTTAGTGCACCACGGCTAGCCGGGAGGGAGTCCGGGAAAAGTCTGGAGCTGCCAAAGAGTCAAGAGACTTTTTCTTCACTCTTTGTTTCCTGGTGCATGAGGAGAGGGGATTAAGAGCACTGCTTAAAGGAACTCCAGAGACGGGCACGAGCCACAGCTAACAGCATGGACCCCAGAGACAGGTGGGAGACGCTAAGGCTGCTGATGCCACCACCAAGAAGCCTGTGTGCAAGCACAGGTCACTCTCCACACCTCCCTTCCGGGGAGTCTGTGCAGCCCGCCACTGCCAGGGTCCCGAGATCCAGGGACAACTTCCCTGGGAGAACGCATGGTGGGCCTCAGGCTGGTGCAATGTCACACTGGCCTCTGCCACCGCAGGCTCACCCCACATCTGTACCCCTCCCTTCCCCTGGCCTGAGTGAGCTGGTGCCCCCGAATCAGCAGCTCCTTTAACCCCGTCCTGTCTGAGCTAAGAACAGACACCCTCCAGCGACCTACATGCAGAAGCGGAGCCAAATCCAGAGCTGAGCCCCGAGAGCTGTGAGAACAAAGAAGAGAAAGGGAAATCTCTCCCAGCAGCCTCAGGAGCAGCGGATTAAAGCTCCACAATCAAATTGATGTACCCTGCATCTGTGGAATACCCGAATAGACAACGAATCATCCCAAATTGAGGAGGTGGACTTTGAGAACGAGATATATTATTTTTTTCCCCTTTTCCTCTTTTTGTGAGTGTGTATGTGCATTCTTCTGTGTGAGATTTTGTCTGTATAGCTTTGCTTTCACCATTTGTCCTAGGGTTCTGTCCATCCATTTTTTGTTTCTTACTTAAAAACTATTTTTTTCTTAATTATTTTTTATTTTAATAACTTTATATTTTATCTTATTTTATCCTCTTTCATTCTTTCTTTCTTTCTTTCTTTCTTTCTTTCCTCCCTTCTTTCTTTCTTTCTTTCTTTCTTTCTTTCTTTCTTTCTTTCTTTCTTTCTTTCTTTCTTTCTTTTCTTTCTTTCTTCTTTTTCTCCCTTTTATTCTGAGCCGGGTGGATGAAAGGTTCTTGGTGCTGCAGCCAGGAGTCAGTGCTGTGCCTCTGAGGTGGGAGAGCCAACTTCAGGATACTGGTCCACAAGAGACCTCCCAGCTCCATGTAATGTCAAATGGTGAAAATCTCCGAGAGATCTTCATCTCAAAACCAAGACACAGCTTCACTCAATGACCAGCAAGCTACAGTGCTAGACACTCTATACCAAACTAGCAAGCCAGGAACACAGCCCCATCCATTAGCAGAGAGGCTGCCTAAAATCATAAGGCCACAGACACCCCAAAACACACCAAGAGATGTGGACCTGCCCACCAGATAGACAAGACCCAGCCTCATCCACCAGAACACAGGCACTAGTCCCCTCCACCAGGAAGCCTACACAACCCACTGAACCAACCTGAGCCACTGAGGACAGACAACAAAAACATCAGGAACTATGAACCTGCAGCCTGCAAAAAGGAGACCCCAAACACAGTAAGATAAGCAAAATGAGAAGATAGAAAAACACACAGCAGATGAAGGAGCAAGGAAAAACCCACCAGACCTAACAAATGAAGAGGAAATAGGCAGCCTGCCTAAAAAGGAATTCAGAATAATGACAGTAAAGATGATTCACAATCTTGGAAATAGAACAGAGAAAATGCAAGAAACATTCAACAAGGACCTAGAAGAACTAGAGAGGAAACAAGCAATGATGAACAACACAATAAATGAAAATAAAAATACTCTAGATGGGATCAATGGCAGAATAACTGAGGCAGAAGAATGGAGAAGTGACCTGGAAGATAAAATAGAGGAAATAACTACTGCAGAGCAGAATAAAGAAAAAAGAAAGAAAACAACTTAGGACAGTCTCAGAGACCTCTGGGACAACATTAAACACACCAACATTCGAATTATAGGGGTCCCAGAAGAAGAAAAGGAAAAGAAAGGACTGAGAAAATATTTGAAGAGATTATAGTTGAAAACTTCCCTAATACAGGAAAGAAAATAGTTAATCAAGTCTAGGAAGCACAGAGAGTCCCATACAGGATAAATCCAAGGAGAAACATGCCAAGACACATATTAATCAAAGTATCAAAAATTAAATACAAAGAAAAAATATTAAAAGCAGCAAGGGAAAAACAACAAACAACACACAAGGGAATCCCCATAAGGTTAACAGCTGATCTTTCAGCAGAAACTCTGCAAGCCAGAAGGCAGTGGCAGGACATATTTAAAGTGATGAAGGAGAAAAACCTACAACCAAGATTACCCAGCAAGGATCTCATTCAGATTTGATGGAGAAATTAAAACATTTACAGACAAGCAAAAGCTGAGAGAGTTCAGCACCACCAAACCAGCTTTACAACAAATGATAAAGAAACTTCTCTAGGCACGAAACACAATGGAAAGAAAAGACCTACAATAACAAACCCAAAACAATTAAGAAAATGGGAATAGGAACATACATATCGATAATTACCTTAAATGTAAATGGATTAAATGCTCCCACCAAAAGACATAGACTGGCTGAATGGATACAAAAACAAGACCCATATATATGCTGCCTACAAGAGACCCACTTCAGACCTAGGGACACATACAGACTGAAAGTGAGGGGATGGAAAAAGATATTCCATGCAAATGGAAATCAAAAGAAACCTGGAGTTGGAATTCTCATATCAGACAAGTAGACTTTAAAATAAAGATTATTGCAAGAGACAAAGAAGGACACTATATAATGATTAAGGGATTGATCCAAGAAGAAGATATAACAACTGTAACTATTTATGCACCCAACATAGGAGCACCTCAATACATAAGGCAAATACTAACAGCCATAAAAGGGGAAATCGACAGTAACACATTCATAGTAGGGGACTTTAACACCCCACTTTCACCAATGGACAGATCATCCAAAATGAAAATAAATAAGGAAACACAAGCTTTAAATGATACATTAAACAAGATGGACTTTTGATATTTATAGGTCATTCCATCCAAAAACAACAGAATACACATTTTTCTCAAGTGCTCATGGAACATTCTCCAGGATAGATCATATCTTGGGTCACAAATCAAGCTTTGGAAAATATAAGAAAATTGAAATTGTACGAAGTATCTATTCTGACCACAATGCTATGAGACTAGAAATCAATTACAGGAAAAGATCTGTAAAAAATACAAACACATGGAGGCTAAACAATAC
>NW_020172818.1:14022985-14083690 GCF_003031525.2 Neophocaena asiaeorientalis asiaeorientalis | reverse complement strand
CGCAAGAGGGAAGAGATTTGGGAATATATGTATATGTATAACTGATTCAGTTTGTTATAAAGCAGAAACTAACACATCACTGTAAAGCAATTATACTCCAATAAAGATGTTTAAAAATAAAATATAAAAAATAACATTTGGGCTTCCCTGGTGATGCAGTTGTTGAGAATCTGCCTGCTAATGCAGGGGACATGGGTTCGAGCCCTGGTCTGAGAGGATACCACAAGCCACGGAACAACTAGGCCCATGAGCCACAACTACTGAGACTGCTCGTCTGGAGCCTGTGCTCCACAATAAGAGAGTCCATGATAGTGAGAGGCCTGTGCACTGCGATGAAGAGTGGCTTCCGCTTGCCACAACTAGAGAAAGACCTTGCACAGAAATGAAGACCCAACACAGCCAAAATTAAATAAATAAACAAATGTAGGGTTTTAAAGAAAGAAAAAAGAATATTATTAAAAAAAATAACATTTAACTTTCAGCTTTATATCCTAACAAATAACAATCCAGTCGTTAAGTTTAGTTTATCTTGTGGTTATATGAGGAGAATTAGTGAGAAATAAGCTTGGGAATGAGGTCATGGAGAGACTTAATGCTTTAAGTGTTAGGCTAAGTAATGTAAAGGAGCCACAGTGACAGATTTAAGGGAAGAGGAAGGAATGACAGTATTAGAGAAGTACATTATTTAGAAATATTTTGGCCATATTTTAAATGTTAGTATAAAAGGAGGCTTCCATTAGGAAGTTCTTGCAATAACTTGAGAGAAATAATAAGGACCTGAACTAGGATATAGGCAATGAGATTGCAGAGAAGAAGGTGGATGAGGGAAATATTAAAAATGTAGATTCAAAAGTGCTAAGAAAATGGCTGGATTGGATTGTGGGGTTCATGGAGCAAGGGAAAGAAAACAATCACTGAAAGTGCTGAAGTTTCAAATGCATGAAACATTGACAGAAACAGTGAGGATAAAATTTGTGTAGAAAAACAAGTTCCATTTTGGCTTATCGGGTTTTGTGTGTAAGTGGAATAGCCAAGTGATATTTATCAGATGACAGGAAATGTGGGTCAAAAACTTAGGAGAGAGGAAAAGTCTGAAGATATTAATCTAATTACAAAATACATGGAATTCAAGTCATTAGACTGTCAAGGAATGTCAAGAAGAAAATGTAAAGAGAAGAAAAATAAATTTAAGGACAAAGATGGAGAATAATAACCTTGAGAGGGTAAAAGGAGGTCAAGAAAACATGAAGACATGAACTAGAAGGAGAGCCATGAAGAGGTAGTGCCAGGTAAAGGACAGAAGGATATGGAAACTTTCTAAGGAAATCATGCTGGGAGCTGCCAGGGGAAAGAAGAAAGGAAAGAAAGTCCACCATCTTGGTATTTGTAGAATACATTGAATTTGACTTGGTAGTGGAATGATCACAGAGAGATTCAAAGCAGCATCAGAAAGGTTGGTCCTGTTGAGTTAGACCTGTGAGTCTTTTTTTACAGAATATTTTTCTCAGATAAAGCTGAGAAAACCGCACCTGGTAAAGAAAGTTTAATTAGAACAGAACATCGAGGCCAAAAGTTAGAGACAAAAGGAGGATGTGAGTGAATCTTTCTGTAGTTGTTTCAGGGATAAGTAAGTTTAAAATATAACAGCTTACCTACTGGGGTTCACCAGGCTCATAAGGAACACATAGCAGAAGTTTAGTCTTAAAGATATGCCTGGATCTGTATGCTCTGGATCAATATCTATTACTTAAGTACCCCTGCTTGCCTCCACTTTTATTTTCACCAATAAATGCTTTCACTCAAACTTTATTTTCTGGAAAAAGACCATTTTTTAAAAAGTCAACATTCTAGTGTACTGACAGTAGTTCTTCATACTTTTCTATTTTGATTTAACTCACTCAAAGCTAAGGTCATTTCTCTTGGAATGAACTAGCCTTGGCTTTTGTTCAGACTGAACTTATTGAAACTTCAGCTTTCATTTAGAGATGAGGGTTCAGAACCTGCACAAGCTCCACTGGATGTGTGTGGTAAAGTCAGGGAATCTACCTTATGACAATGTGAAGTGAACAGGTCACAGCAACAGGAAGGCATATGTCCCATCTTGGGAGCACTCTTCCTCAGTTAATGCTTATTTGTTGCTCATTCAGTGGACCTTACTATAATATATACCACTGGGGATTTTATGGCTTAGGAAAAACCTGTTCTCTGTTCCCAAGGATTCTCTGAAGGGATCTAAAACCATCTGTAAGATTAGGTAATATTCTATCATGCTATAGAAGAGGGCTCTGGTTCCTTTACTAAAATACTTAACCTTACAGAATATACTGGATGTTTTCAAGAGGAGAAAAGCATAGGGTAGTACCTTATATCTTCTGTATTTTTCCAGAAGGATACTATTTCCAGGTTGTTTCCACTTATTTTGTCCAGTTTTCTTCTTTGTGTGTGTCTTACTAGAAGGCATCTTACTGCCTACTGCTCTGTTAGAACCAGGTAAGAGCTTAGTTCTGTAGCTTCTTCCTGGTTAGCTCCTTTGGAGCTGCACCTATCAACTTCTGCCCCATCCCTTTTTATCCCTAATAAATATGCCATGATATTATGGATGTCTCCATGCATGTATAACTTCTCTGTTCTCTTACATCTCCTACTTCTTTCTTAAGTGATACATATTCTTGAGCTTCAACTCTGATTAGTCCATTAGTGCAGACTTCCCAGTTCCCTGTATGCTATAGCAAATTTATGGCAGGAAGTATAGTATGATGGAAAGAAGTCAGGAGTGATTAATCAGACTGGGGTTCTGACTTCAGGATTTTTACTTTGAGTAAATTTCAATCTTCGGAGTCATAGTTTTCCCATCCATAAGATAAAAAGGTTGAGTTAGATAATCTCTAAGAACCAAGACCAGGCCAAGACTTGGTATCTCTCCTTGCCAAATGATTTGGCAGTCCTTCAAACTGATAATCTTCAAAAATTGTTCAACATGTATTCAGTACAGCCAAGGTCTATAAGGTCAATGCTGCAAGGATTTATTTTCCCCACTTGAGGTCCCTGTCTATATTGGCAGCAATGAGATCAATTTATATTTTCCCAGTTATATGAGGACTTCCTCACTCTTGTTAACTGACCCTTTATATCTTATGAATTCTTGCCCTGTTTCAGCACCCTTTTTAGAGCAATACTCAAAAGCACCCCTTACTATAGCTCTGATAGGGTCCCTTGGATTCTCTATGATCTGCATGTGCCTAATTTAACCAGTGGCTCCCTGTCCTGCCTATATTCTCCTGCCTGGAATATCTTCGCTCTTCCTCTCCCTTCTTTGTCCAAATGGTCCAATGTTGTTTTCTCCTATGGACAGCTTTCCTCCAACTTCTTGACAGAATTAAGTATTCTAAACTCTGTGTTCCCATGTGCTTTTTCATACCTCTTTGAAAAATTACTTTATTGCTATGAATAATACATATTATGTCTTATGTCTCTAGCTTTTAGTCTTTATTAGTCAACTATTGCTAAAATTATGCTATACAGTATAATAAACATCTCAAAACTCAGTGCCTGTAATAATAAATATTTATTTTTTATTTATGCATCTGTGGACCAGCTGGGAGGGTGCTGCTTTAATCTGCAGGTCTGTGGGTTGGCTAGGGCATCTCTGTACTATATTACCATATAAACTTTTTTTAATTTAAAATATTTTTCAGGTTTATTGAGATGTAATTGACATATAACACTGTGTAGGTTTAAGGCATACGATGTACTGATTTGATACACTTATATATTGGGAAATGATTACCACCATAGCAATAGCATCACATCACATAATTACCATTTCTTTTTGGTGGTGAGATCATTTAACAAATTATTGACCTGTTGACCAGAGACATATTAATACGTCTTTTGTTACCCAAATGCTATTGACCGGAAATGTTTCAATATTCATTTACATGACAAATCGCCAGCCACATGCATTAGTTTCTGCAAAAATCCCCCGGTCAATAACGAGTTAAGATCTACTCTTTTAGCAACTTTCAAGTATATAATACTATATTTTTAACTCTAGTATACCCCTAGAAATTACTCATCTTATAACTGAACATTTGTACCTTTTGGCCAACATCTCTCCATTCCTCCCACCCTCCAGCCCCAGGTAATCACCATTCTATTCTCTATTTTAATAAGTTCAGCTTCTTTAGATTCCACATATAAGTGATGTCATTACAGTATATGTCTTTCTCTATCTGACTTATCTCATGTAGCATAATGCCCTCACTCCAGGCTGGATTTGACAAGATGGTAGAGTAGAAGGATGTGAGCTCAACTCTTCTTACGAAAATACCAAAATAACAACTGTTGAACACTACTGACCAAAAAAAAAAAAATGCTGGAACCTACCAAAAAAGATATCTTACACCCACAGACAAAGAAACCACAATGAGATGGTAGGATGCATGCAATAGTGATAAAATCAAATCCCATACCTACTGGGTGGGCAACCCACAAACTGGAAAATAATTATACAACAGAAGTTCTCCCACAGGAATGAAAGTCCTGAGCCCCACATCAGGATCTCAAGCCTGTTCTGGCAACAGGAGGAGGAGCCCCCAGAGAATCTGGCTTTGAAGGTCAATGGGGTTTGATCCCAGGAATTCCATAGGAATGGGGGAAATTGAAACTCCACTCTTGGAGGGTACACACAAGGTCTCAGGCACACCAGGAATAAGGGGAAAAAGCAGCAACCTCAGAAGTGCCTTTAACAGACCTACTCGCTAGTATTGGAGGGTCTCCTGTTGGGGGTGGCTATGGCTCACTGCAGGTACAAAGACACAGGCGGTGGTAGTTCTGGGGAGTACTCATTGGTATGAGCCCTCCTGGAGACTGCTATTTTCTCACCA
The DNA here is from genome assembly GCF_003031525.2 of Neophocaena asiaeorientalis asiaeorientalis. Taxonomy (NCBI): domain Eukaryota; kingdom Metazoa; phylum Chordata; class Mammalia; order Artiodactyla; family Phocoenidae; genus Neophocaena; species Neophocaena asiaeorientalis. The sequence continues at coordinate 14,078,804 of NW_020172818.1, read as the reverse complement.
AGACCTGGCCCCACCCAACAGCAAGTAGGCTCCAGTGTTGAGATGCCTCAGGCCAAACAATCTACAGGGTGGGAACACAGACCCACCCATCAGCAGACAGGCTGCTTAAAGTCTTCCAGAGCACATGGCTACCTGCTAAACACACCCCTTATCCTGGCCCTGCCCACCAGAGGAACAAGACCCAGCTCTGCCCACCAGCAAGCAGGAACCAGTCCCTTCCACCAGAAAGCCTGCACAAGCCTCTCCTTCAGCCTCACCCAGTGGGGTCAGACAGCAGAAGAAAGAAAAACTATAACACTACAGCCTGCAGAACAGAAACCACAATCATAGAAAGTTAGATAAAATGAGACAGCAGAGGAATATGTCCCAGGTGAAGGAACAAGACAAAAACCCAGAAGAACAACTAAGTGAAGTGGAGATAGACAAAAAAAAAGAATTCAGAGGAATGATAGTAAAGATGATCTAAGATCTCAGAAAAAGAACAGAGGCACAGACTGAGAAGATACAAGAAATATTTAACAAAGACCTAGAAGAACTAAAGAACAAACAAACAGAGATGAACAATACAATAACTGAAGTGAAAAATACACTAGAAGGAATCAATAGCAGAATAACTAAGGCTGAAGAACAGATAAGTGACCTGGAAGACAATGGTGGAATCACTACTGTGGAACAGAATTAAAAAAAAAAAAAGAATGAAAAAAAATGAGGAAAACCTTAGAGACTTCTAGGACAACATTAAACATGCCAACATTCACATTGTAGTGGTCCCAGAAGAAGAGAGAGAAAAAGACCTGAGAAAATATTTGAAGAGATAATAGCTGAAAACTTCCCTAATGTGGGAAAGGAAACGTCAACTAATTCCAAGAAGCATAGAAAGTCCCAGGAAGGATAAACCCAAGGAGGAATATGCTGAGACACACAGTAATCAAATTGACAAAAATTAAAGACAAAATATTAAAAGCAACAAGGGAAAAGCAACAAATAATATACAAGGGATTCCCATAAGGTTATCAGCTGATCTCTCAGCAGGAACTACGCAGGCCAGGAAGGAGTGGCACAATATATTTAAAGTGATGAAGGGGAAGAACCTTCAACCAAGAATACTCTACCTAGCAAGGCTCTCATTCAGATTCAGTAGAGAAATCAAACACTTTACAGAAAAGCAAAAGCTAACAGAATTCATCACCACCAGACCAGCTTTGCAACAAATGCTAAAGGAAGTTCTCTAGGCAGAAAAGAAAAGGCCACAACTAGAAACAAGAAAATTACAAATAGAAAAGTTCACCAGTAAAGTCAAATATAAAGTAAACTAGGAAATCGTCCACACACAAATATGATATCAAAACCAGCAATCATGAGAAGAGGAGGGTACAAATGAATGATATTGGAAATGCATTTGAAATTAAAAGACCAGCAACTTAAAATGATCTTGTTTATATATAGACTGCTGTATCAAAACCCCATGGTAACCACAAACCAAAAATCTACAATAGATACACACACAAAAAAGAAAAAGGAATCCAAAAACAACACTAAAGTTAGTCATCAAATCACAAGAGAAGAGAATAAAAGAGGAAGTGAAGAAAAAATACCTACAAAAACAAATCCAAAACAATTAACAAAATGGAACATAAATATCAATGATTACCTTAAATGTAAACAGATTAAATTCTCCAATAAAAAGACACAGACTGGCTGAATGGATACAAAACAAAACCTGTATATATGCTGTCTATAAGAGTCCCACTTCAGGGCTTCCCTTGTGGCGCATTTGTTGAGAGTCTGCCTGACGATGCAGGGGACATGGGTTCATGCCCCAGTCTGGGAGGATCCCACATGCCATGGAGTGGCTGGGTCTGTGAACCATGGCCACTGAACCTGTGCATCTGGAGCCTGTGCTCTGCAGCAGGAGAGGCCACAGCAGTTAGAGGCCATGTACCACAAAAAAAAAAAAAAAAGAGACCCACTTCAGACCTAGGGACACATACAGACTACAAGTGAGGGCATGGAAAAATGTATTCCATGCACATGGTAATCAAAACAAAGCTAAAGTAGGAATACTCATATCAGACAAAACAGACTTTAAAGACTGGTACAAGAGACAAAGAAGGACATTACATACTGATCAAGGGATCAATCCAAGAAGAAGATATAACAATTGTAAATATTTATGTACCCAACAGAGGAGCACCTCAGTATACAAGGCAAATGCTAACAGCCATAAAAGGAGAAATCAACAGTAACACAATAATATTTGGGGACTTTTTAACATCCCACTTTCATCAATGGACAGATCATCCAGACAGAGAATCAATAAGGAAACACACACCTTAAATGACACATTAAACCAGATGGATTAAATTGATATTTATAGAGCATTCCAGCCAAAAGCAGCACAATACACATTCTTCTTAAGTGCATATGGAACATTCTCCAGGATTGATCACATGCTAGACCACAAAGAGAGCCTCAGTAAATATAAGAAAATTGAATCATATCAATCATCTTTTCTGACCACAGCACTATGAGATTAGACATCAACTACAAGAAAATAACTGTAAAAAACCCCACAAACACATGGAGGTTAAACAATATGCTACTAACCACCCAAAGGATCACTGAAGAAATCAAAGAGGATATCAAAAAATACTTAGAGACAAATGAAGATGAAAGCACAACTATCCATAACCAATGGGACACAGCAAAAGTAGTGTAAAAGGGCAGTTTATAGCAATAAAATCTTACCTCAGGAAACAAGAAAAATCTCAAATAAAAAACTTATTCTTACACCTATAGAAACTAGAGTTAGAAGAACAAACATAACCCCAAGTTAGTGGAAGGAAAGAAATCATAAAGGTCAGAGCAGAAATAAATGAAATAGAGATGAAGAAAACAATAGAAAAGGTCAATGAAACTAAAAGTTGGTTCTTTGGAAAGATAAACAAGATTGATAAACTTTTAGTCAGACTCATCAAGAAAAAATGGGAGAGGGCTCAAATCAATAATATTAGAAATGAAAAATAAGTTACAATGGACACCACAGAAATACAAAGGATCATGAGAGACTACTACAAGCAACTATATGCTTGTATATGCTACTATAAAATGGACAAACTAGAAGAAATGTACAAATTCTTAGAAAGGTACAATCTCCCAAGAGTGAACCAGGAAGAAATAGAAAATATGAACAGAACCATCACAAGTACTGAAATGGAAACTGTAATTAAAAATCTTCCAACAAACAAAAGTCCAGGACCAGATGGCTTCACAGGTGAATTCTACCAAACATTTAGAGAAGAGTTCTATCCTTTTGAAATACCATTCCAAAAAACTGCAGAGGAAGCAACACTCCCATACTCATTCTATGAGGCCAACATCACCCTGATACCCAAACCAGACAAAGATACCACACAAAAAAAGTACAGGCCAATATCACTGATGAACATAGACACAAAAATCCTCAACAAATACTTGGAAACAAAATCCAACAATACAATAAAAGGATCATACACCATGATCACGTGGGATTTATGCCAGAGATGCAAGGATTTTTCAGTATCTGCAAATCAATCAGTGGGATACACCATATCAACAAATTGAAGAATAAAAACCACATGGTCATCTCAATAGATGCAGAAAAGGCTTTTGACAAAATTCAATACCCATTTATGATAAAAACTTTCCAGAAAGCGGGCACTGAGAGAACATACCTCAACATAATAAAAGCCATATATGACAAACCTACATCTAGCATCATAGTCAATGAGGGAAAAGCAGAAAGCATTTCCTCTAAGATCAGGAACAAGACAAGAATATCCACTCTCACCACTTTTATTCAACATAATTCTGGAAGTCCTAGCCATGGCAGTCAGAGAAGAAAAAGAAATAAAACGAATCCAAATTGGAAAAAAAGAAGTAAAACTGTCACTGTTCACAGATGACATGATACTATACGGAGAAAATCCTAAATATACTACCAGAAAACTACTAGAGCTCATCAATGAATTTGGTAAAGTTGCAGGATACAAAATTAATACACAGAAATCTCTTGCATTCCTATACACTAACAATGAAAAATCAGAAAGAGAAATCAAGGAAACACTCCCGTTTACCACTGCAACAAAAAGAATAAAATACCTAGGAATAAACCTACCTAAGGAAGCAAAAGACCTGTATGCAGAAAACTGTAAGACGCTGATGAAAGAAATCGAAGATGACACAAACAGATGGAAAGATATACCATATTCTTGAATTGGAAGAATCAATATTGTCAAAATGACCATACTACCCAAGGTAATCTATAGATTTAATGCAATCCCTATCAAATTACCAATAACATTTTTCACAGAACTGGAACAAAGAAAATTTAAATTTTTATGGAAACACAAAAGACCCTGAATAGCCAAAGCAATCTTGAGAAAGAGAAATGGAGCTGAAGGAATCATGTTCCCTGATTTCAGACTAAACTACAAAGCTACAGTCATCAAAAAGTATGGTACTGGCACCAAAACAGAAATATAGATCATTGGAACAGGATAGAAAGCCCAGAAATAAACCCAGGCATCTATGGTCAATTAATCTATGACAAAGGAGGCAAGGATATACAATGGAGAAAATACAGTCTCTTCAATAAGTGGTGCTGGCAAAACTAGACAGCTACATGTAAAAAATGAAATTAGAACACTTTCTAACACCATATACAAAAATAAACTTAAAGTGGATTCAAGTCCTAAATGTAAGACCGGACACTATAAAAACTCTTAGAGGAAAATATAGGCAGAACAGATTTTGACATAAATCGCAGCAATATCTTTTTAAATCTGCCTTCTAGAGTAATGAAAATAAAAGCAAAAATAAACAAGTGGAACCTAATTAAACTCAAAAGCTTTTGCACAGCAAAGGAAACCCTAAACAAAATGAAAAGGCAACCCACAGAATGGGAGAAAATATTTGCAAACAATGCAACCAATGAAAGATTAATCTCCAAAATTTAAAAAGAGCTCATGTGGCTCAATATACCAAAAAGAAAACCCTCAAAAAACATATAAACAAAACAACCCAACCCAATCAAAAAATGGGCAGAAGACCTAAATAGATATTTCTCCAAAGAAAATATACAGATTGCCAAGAGGCACATGAAAAGATGCTCAACATCACTAATTATTAGAGAAATGCAAATCAAAACTACAATGAGATATCACCTCACACTAGTCAGAATGGCCATCATCAAAAAGTCTACAAACAATAAGTACTGGAGAGGGTGTGGAGAAAAGGGAACTCTCCTACACTTTTGGTGGGAATGAAAATTGGTGCAGCCACTGTGGAGAACAGTATGTAGGTTCCTTAAAAAGCTGAAAATAGAGCTACCACATGATCCAACAATCCCACCTCTGGGCATATATCCAGAGAAAACCATGGTTCGAAAGGATACATGCACCCTAATTTTTATTGTAGCGCTGTTTACAATAGCCAAGACATGGAAGCAATCTAAATGTCCATCGATAGATGGATAAAGAAGATGTGGTACACATATACAATGAAATATTACTCAGCCATTAAAAATAATGAAATAATGACATTTGCAGCAACATGGATGGAGCTGGAGATTTTCTTACTAAGTGAAGTAAGTTATACAGAGAAACACAAATATCATATGATATCACTTATATGTGGAATCTAAAAAAAGATACAAATGAACTTATTTACAAAACAGAAACAGACTCACAGACTTAGAGAACAAACTTATGGTTACATGGTGGGGAAGAGTCAGGGGAGGGATAGATAGGGAGTTTGGGACTGACATATACACACTGCTATATTTAAAACAGTTAACCAACAAGGACCTACTGTATAGCACAGGGTACTCTGCTTAATGTACTGTAATAACCTAAATGGGAAAAGAACTTGAAAAAGAGTAGATGCATGCATATGCATAACTGAATCACTTTGACTGAATATACCTGAAACTAACTCAATGTTGTTAATCAACTATACTCCAATATAAAATTAAAATTTTTAGAAAAAAGAAAGAAAAAGATACAGTCACTCCATCCATGTTCTCACAAATAGCAGGGTGACCTTCTTTCTCATGGCTGAATAATATATATATACACACACACATACATATATATATTTCATATGTGTGTATATACACACACACACCCTCCCCCATATACCACATTCTGAGGTCCACTGGATAGAGAAACAGTGGTTATTCTTTCCGTGGAAGTGGCAGCAGTACAAGCACTAATTAAATCATGACCACTGTATCCTATTCTCTGAAGCAAGAAGCATGGCCAAGTCAAAAGTCAGGGGGAATAAAAACACACTCCTCTCACCATTAGGCCATGAAAAGGGTAAGAATGCATTATATACTATAATGGTGTGAAAAATTAAGACAACGAAGTTAATCTACCACAGTACGTGACAATATGTTTGTAGTTGAATGAATGCACATGCATGAAAACATTTCAAAATTACAGGTGATTCAGTAAGGATGTAATTTAATAAGTAGGAAAAGATCGGGGCAAAGTGATAATCTGAGCTGCAAATTGTGCTGCTGTTTGAGGCTGTTCATTGATTAGTAAAATCGAAGCCAAATGACATGACTCAGTCATGCCTAGTGGCACCACAAGGTCCTGGAAAACTGCAGTGTCTGTAGTGATTCATTCCTTAATCTAGACCTAAGCTCAGGTACAAAAGCAGCCTATTTTATGTCCTGAGAGCAACAGAGTATAAGGGAGAAAAGGAAAGCAGAGGTAATTCCTGTTTCCTGTATAAACCCCCGACACTGAGGATAGGAAGTGATTTCCCTTTATTACCGCTCTGCCCTTTACTTTCTGAGATGCCACACCCCCGCTCCCACGGCAAATTCTCACTGGGATTAGTTAGCAAGAGATGATTCTTCTCTTTATTAAAGAGAACAATATACCTATCTTAACAAACCAATGATTATTTTGGTTCTAAAATGGGAGAGAATATGACAGGTCAGTAAGTAAACTGTGAGTCTGGATGGAGGGATAACCTCAGAGAAAGGGGAGTGTGTGAATGAGGTAAAATGGCCATGTAGGGCTTTAATATTTTATGTGTTTATAGAAAGACCATGAGAACTTCCCAAGCAAGGAGTGGTGTGACAGACATGTGAGAATTAAAGTCCTATGTGAGCTTTTCAGAAAGCCAGCTTCCAAGAGAAAGGGAAGAGAAGGAACAGAGAGATTTGAGAGTGCAGGCACTTCACCAGGAGGGAGCGCTCTACAAAGCCGGCTCCCAGAGGAGTCCAATCAAGGTGGAAGCGGGGAGCCAGGTGGGAACGCAAAGCCCCCAAGGCATTCCACCCAGCTGATGTGAGGAGACAGGCGACACAGCAGGAACAGCTTCAGCCAGAAGTCAAAGGAGGGTCAGGAAGGAGCACTATTTTTTCAGAGAATAAAAGGAAGTTGGAGGCCTTGACTTGGCGAGTGCAGAGAGGCTGGATCAGAGACTCCACAGTTCCAGAATCCAGGCCTCTGAGTGCCTGTAGTTTAGAGAGCAGAGATGACAAGGAAGGCTAGGATGGGGTGTGCCACCTTAAAACCTGTGCCACTCTGAGAGATTGGGAGACATGTCGGTGATTTTTCCTTCCCACGTGTAGTTTGTACTTTAATATGCACGTATGTTCTCAAAAGTCATGAACCAAGAGGGAAATGGAAAGCCACAGAAGAAAAAATGAGGGAAGGCAGGAGGCACCCCAAATGTAAGTTTCCTTCTCGTTCCTCCGACTTTCCTTCTTCTTTGGCAATTTAAAAAATAGCCACAGTACGTCTTCCCTTTCCCTTAGGATTTTGCGAAAAGTAGTTTATAAATTATTGCAGAGCACTCGGAAAGAGTCAAGCACTTAATAACATTCCAAACCAGGCCAGGCACAGCAAACCTGCTGAGTGTTGTGGGCAATTTCTTTGGGGTTTCAAATCCCAATGAGAATGTGAAAAGCCCAGCACTTTTTCCTTTACTTGAACTTTAAGTTAGTATGTGCATAAATAAGTAAAGTAAGGCTATTTGACTCTTTCCCAGACAGAAGAATAGGAACCCAGAATTTCTCCTATATCCATTTTCATACCATTACCTGTACATCTCTCTCAGCCTCAATTTTTAAGTGTTTACTTTCAGGGTTGGGGGAGGAATAACGAAAACAATAAAAAGTAAAAAGCTAAACTGCCTGACTAAACCTGTACCCATATGAAATCTACTTATCTTTCCTTGCATTCGTTTGTTAAAATAAACAAGAAAGAAAAGACAGGAAGAATGGGTAAGGATCAAGTAATCAATCAGCATACATATTTTGGAAACCCTGTCTGTCTGGTGCTGTTCTAGGCACCCTGGAGCCGACTCAAATGTAAAGTGAGACTCATCTTTACAGAGGTTACAATTCAGTGGTAAAGATAGAATGACTGCAATTTCAATGGAATGAAAAATACAAAAAAAAATGGTGTGGTACTGACGTGTGTGTGTGTGTGTGTGTGTGTGTGTGTGTGTGTTTGTGTGTGTATGAGCAATTTTCTGACATAAGACACCTAACTGTTAGTCTTTTCTAACAGCTAGAGTAGCATAGAATGAAAGGCAAGAGATGCCTATATCAGGAAATTCTTTCCAAAGCCATTTCAGCCATGATATTTGAATTACAGATGGCCTCGATTATGGAGAGGGGGATATGTGTGTTTGATAAGAATAGAAACAGAAATGCCATATCAAAACAAAATTGATAAGATTTAATGAATGACAGTCATTTTTAACAGTGACCAGGCTTCTTCAGTCTTCCAAGGCAACAGAAATAAAAACAAAAATAAACAAATGGGACCTAATCAAACTTACGAGGTTTTGCACAGCAAAGGAAACCATAAACAAAATGAAAAGACAATGGGAGAAAATATTTGCAAACAATGCGACTGACAAGGGCTTAATTTCCAAAATATACAAACAGCTCATACAACTGAACAACAAAAAAACACACAACCCAATCAAAAAATGGGCAGAAGACCTAAATAAACATTTTTCCAAAGAAGAAATACAGATGGCCAATAGGCACATGAAAAGATGCTCAACATCACTAATGAATAGAGAAATGCAATTCAAAACTACAATGAGGTACCACCTCACACAGGTTAGAATGGCCGTCATTAAAAAGTCTTCAGATAACAAATGCTAGAGAGGGTGTGGAGAAAAGGGAACCCTCCTACACCATTGGTGGGAATGTAAATTGGTGCAGCCACTATGGAGAACAGTATGGATGTTCCTCAGAAAACTAAAGGTAGAACTACCATATGGTCCAGCAATCCCACTCCTGAGCATATATCCAGACAAAACTATAATTCAAAAAGATACATGCACCCAATGTTCATAGCAGCACTATTCACAGTAGCCAAGACATGGGAACAACCTAAATGTCCATCGACAGATGAATGGATAAAGAAAATGTACATGTGTACAATGGAATATTACTCAGCCATTTGCAGCAACATGGACGGATCTAGAGATTATCGTACTAAGTGAAGTTAAGTCAGACAGAGAAAGACAAATATCACATGATACCACTTATATGTGGAATCTAAAATATGACACAAATGAACCTATCTATGAAACAGAAACAGAATCACAGACATAGAGAATAGACTTGTTGTTGCCAAGGGGGAAGGTGTAGGAGAGGGAAGGATTGGGAGCTCAGGATTAGCAGATGCAAACTGATATATATAGAATGGATAAACAACAAGGTCCTACTGTATAGACAGGGAGCTATATTCAATATCCTGTGATAAACCATAATGGAAAAGAATATGAAAAAAGAATGTGTAAATATGTATAACTGAGTCACTTTGCTGTATAGCAGTAATGAACACAACATTGGAAATTAACTATACTTCAATAAAACACAAAACAAAACAGTGACCAGGTTTCAAATGTGTAGTGCTTTCGCAAATCAATACTGAAGAAGGTCTAAGGAAAAACTTGTCCCTGCCTTGCCAGACCTCTGAAAATGCCCAAAGAGGAAGTATGCCAAGTGAGAAAAATTGGCCTAAATAATTTTAAACTAGGCATTCCTCTTTACCTAAATTTGTCAACTGCTTTAGTATATGGAAACATACAGTGAGAAATAAATGTTGGAAATGAAACAAAATAGTTTTAAACCCAGACTCTGTCTTTCCAGCCTTGTATTGCCTCATTCATCTGTCTTGCCCTACCTGCTTTCTCTGGGTCACGTAAATGTCCTGTTTCGTTAACATCCACCAAATATGTTCTTCTTCACATCTGTGTCCTTGCCTTTATGCTATGCACATTTTTACACCTGGAATACTTTTCCCCATACCACAACCGACTCCCACATGGCATTCTTCAAGGACCAGCCCAGACAATGACCACTATATGAATGAATCTCTTTCTGATGCCCTCCTGCCACTCATTTTTCCGGGAAGAAGCAAACGTGCCCTTTTCTGGGGTCCCCCAGCAGTTTGAACATATTTCTATCATATTAATTTCCAGATTGCTCTATGTCAATACAAGTAGTTGTGTACATAGTTTTGCTCACTCTCTAGACTTGAATTCTTTGAGGGCAGGCATCCTGGTTTTTCCAGATTTGTATTCCTGGAGCATAGTATAGTGTCTGGCAGTTAGCTGGGATTCAATAAACAATAAAGGACTGAAAAAGAGAGAATATATTTTTAAATGAGGCATTATAGTGTAGGGAAGAAAAAAAGAGAGGTTATCTCATATTAGTATTCATACCAGTTTTGAAATTCACTTTCTATTTTAGTCTCTCTCTCTCTCTCTTATTTGAAACTTCAAGCTAAAAAAATAGAATCTTTCTAGGTCATAGGCCTGGCAGAGTGGCTGTGAGTGCCTTGATGTTTCCTGGAAGAAAGTTTGTAGGCATGTGCCTGTAAAAACTGAAGAAAAGGCATGGAAAGATGATATTTTCATTAAGTGAATGACAAAATATAAATCTGTATACATAAAATGTATCAATGCCTATATGCAAATGAAAAAATAGCACAAAACCAATTTCTACCAAAAAGTAGCCTTTGCTTCAACATTTAAGCTACCAATTAATTTTAATTTACTCAAGAGACATCTAGATTATTCATTTTCTAGGTCTTTGGCTTCCTCACCTTCTCCCTACTGCTGCCCAGATTTTGATAATTATACTATTTCTTATACAGCAGAATATAAGTGATGCTAAGAGAAAAATAAAACAGGAAAATTTGAAATTAATCCGTTTTTTTCTAAGGACTTGATTTGGACAAATATTTGGGGATTTAAATTTATTGATTACTTCTGAAATGTTTAAAACTGAGCACATTTATTCATCATATTGAGTACAGACCCAGGTGCACTTGAAATAATGCATCTCTTGAAGTATTTAAAAATATTTCAAATCCAATTCCTGCTGGTCTGGTGTGATACTTAAGTCCCCAGTAGCAATAACCTTGGGGCTTCAGCGTAGTTGTATCACACTTCCAGGATCATATTCAGTGATAACATACTGGGGTTTTTGCAGGGAAGCCTTTTAATCTTGTATCTGTTCTTACAGTTTGTCACGCAGGCATCTATTTCCCCTGCCTAATGGGCCATTCAGTTCCAACTTCTGTTGTTTCTGTGTCAAGCTTGGGGAACAGGAATCTTGGTACAGACTTGAGACTCCTGATCATGCACAGCTATTCCCACCTGAGTCTTGCTGGCTACCAGGAAGCCAGGGTGGCCCTCCCACCCCAGGCCCTAGCCAGACCAGGCCAATACACCTCTCTTGTCCCCTCATCCTCTCAACAGACAGAATCCCTTTTTCGTTTGAAAGAATTCTTTCTCTTTTAAGTTTCTTAAAGACATGTGCCTCTACCTATAACTCCCTTTCCCTCCTGGACCTTAGGTTTGGGAAACAAACGTTGCTTTTGCTGCTTTCCACTCTGCCACAAACATTCCTCATTGCAATAAGCAGTGCCTCACATGTTTGAATTAGGAGAAAGGAAAGGGGAAAATAGAGGGAAAGACATTTTATCTCAAAAGAGTATCCAGCTACAATAAATATAAGAGTTGCTAAGTGGAAGGATGAATTCATCTTGTTCTCAGAATCACTGATCATCAATTGCAGACTCTCTCCACCACAGCCTGTTGTTCCCTGAAAATGCAACAATTTGGCTCCCATGAAGAAATTAAGGAAACAAGGAACTGAAATTGTATCAATTTCATTACTTATATTTCTTTAAAATACAACAAATGATGTGTGAAATTATACAATTCTTATATGAACATAATTTGTTAATTAATATTTCCCCTAATAGTTAATTAGAAAGTTCTTGCTTGGCAAATTTTTATATTACTTTTCACTCCCATAGGCAACATATATCTCTTACTACTGAGCATGTTTTTGGCCCAGATTATGATGCTTGTCTTGGCAAATAGAGGGTTATAAACCTAATGATCAATTTTCCATTACGATTGCTCCTCTCTATCAGGAATACTGGGCTGCAGAGGAAGTTACTTTTCTAAAAAAAGAAAATACATCAGAATTTTGATACCTAAAAGGAAGATTATAATGAAAGTATCTTCCTCTAAGATGAACTCAGAGAAGTGGAAGTGATCTTATCATTTTAACATATCAGGAAACTAAGCATGAAGAAAGTTAAATTTTTGTCATATGACTAGTTGATGGAAGAAAAGGAGCAAAACCTTTCTTATTTACTAACATCATCAACATTTTAAGCTTTATAAAGCACTTTCATATGCTGTGAATTTTCTATGCAAACTGCATAATTCTCTAAATTATGCCTTACTTTACCCTCATTTATATATAAAGAAACAAAGTCAGTTACTAAATAAGAAGCTAAAACCCACATAGATAGAAAGAGTATGTAGGTCTCTGATTTCAAATACCGTTTTATATGCAGTAAACAATTAGGATTTTCTAGGTTATAGATTTTTACCAGACTATGTGATTGTCCATTTCAAATACTATTATATAAAATAAGAATTACTAGTTTAGACAATACCTCCTTTGGTAACCTCATTTTCTGCCACACCTACTCACACACATACTTTTTGTGCAGGACACACAGGATGGATGGCATGCTCATGAGTGACCCAGGGTTATGTATAATTATCAGTTGGCACACTGACTTTATCCTCGTCTGTTCCAATTAAGAAAGTACTCAGAGTGAGCCAAACCATGAGATTAAAGGTATAATCCTCCAGATTCCAAGTCTGGCCAAGCCTTTTGACACAGTGCAAGTAGTTAGGGTCCAACTGCAAAGTTAGAGGGAAGATTCCACACAACCCTCACCTCTGACATTGGGTTTCCCAAAATTACTCTCACATTTGGTAATTCACTTGAAAGACTTACAGAACTCAACGGATCCTATTGTATTCACAGTTATGGCTTATTATAAGGAAGGTACAAATTAGAATCAGCCGAAGGAAGAGGCACATGGGGAGGGTCCCACATGGGGAGGGTCCCAAATGCAAAGCTTTCAGTGTCCTTAGGATGTGTCACCCTCCTGCCATCGATGAGCAATAATACACAGAGAGTACTGCCAACCTAAAAAGCTCACTCATGCTTTGGTACACAGAGTTTTTATTGAGACTTCATAATGTAAGCATGATTGTTTGATTGATGGTTCAAATAGTTAAACTCTGTCTTCAACCACCTTCAGTTCCACTAGAGGTTGGGCAGATATCACGTGACCCAAAGTGTTTACCAGGAATCTCCTTGTTAGCATAAATCTGTCAGGTTTTATCTGAGAAGCCCACCATGAATAACAAAGACACTCCTATCATTCAGGAATAGAGTGACACAGAATAGAGAGATTACTTCCCAGGAGCTAGGAACGATGGCCAGACTACTCTTTGGGACAAACCCAAATCTTTACTACACGAAAGGTCAGAATGGAATAAAGTACTGAGGGAGAGCTTTGAATTCTCTCTAATTTATTTCAACAGGTGAGTCAGTCACAGACCTCAGCACGTATCAATAAATATTATTAGTAACAAGTTACATCACACCTCACAAATGATTGCCACCCAGCCTTTCAGTGTGTCTGCAGCAGAGTGACAGCTGTTGCTCCAGTCACTCAGGAATTCACTGCATTCCCTTTTCTCTGCACCCAGGCTCACACTGGAATCTCTTCATTGAAAACACTTCTCAACACCACAGTCTACATAAGAAAAACTCTTATTCTTACATTCTCTAAGATAAGGGTCTAACGTCATCTCCTTCTTGAGACCATTCCCATGTTTCTCAGGCAGCACTGTCTTCTATGAGCTAGGATACCAATATTGGTAAAGCTTGGCCCTCCTCTAAGACACAAGCAGTACATTTTTCCTAGCAGATTGTGAAAATGTGAAGGTAAATCCCATTTCATATTCATTTTTGTGTCTTTAGTGCCTATATTCATCTAGTATTTGTTAAATTTACCTGTAGTGATAAGTAGTCTTAATGTGGTAAAAGTAAACGACCATTATAGATTCTTGAAGGGCAGGCTGACATGATGAAAATGTGGTTTAGGGAGATGCATCTGACATAGTTTGCAAGATGAGCTGGAGGGGAATGGTACTATGGAAATGTCAACAAGCTAGGAAACTCTTGTAGGTATCTGGTACAATAGTCCTAACCAATGACATTTCAAAGGAAGACCTCTACTTGACTTGTACAAATTGACAAAACTAATTCAGTACATCAGTAATGTCAATCATTGGCAAAAGTTTGTCCTCCCATGTGGGTCATAGGTCCAGGATGTGGTAGCTTCTGTCTGACCAAGAATCATTCTCTGAAGGGAGAGCTGTGAGTTGTCATTAGCCAACACTCAGAGCAGCTATCAGATGTTATCATATGTGGAAGGGGAGCTACGGCTAATGAAGAAGAGTGAGTCACCAACAGCATTTACTATTGTCCCCACCTTGAAACACTCAGATCCACTTGCTTCTTAATTCAGTTTACTCAATTCAGGCACAGCTTCTCAAGATTTTCTGATTAGTCACAATTTCTGGGAAAGCGTATAAGAAGAGTTAGTAGAAAAACTATAGTTCTCACTGCTCCGTTGGTCCTGAGTGTAAGACTACTACTCATCATCTTCCTCTTCTGCTGGTCTAGGTGGCTTGCCTGGTAGGTTGACCCAGACATTTGACCCTGATGGGTCTAAGATCTGGTTACCTTCTCAGATTACAAATGGGCATGGGCATAACAATGAATGCTCTCCAGTGGATGACCTGAGTGTCAAATATATTCCTTCCCATCCTGATTATGTAAGATTAGTCCTACTTCCTCATGATGATCAGATCAATTACACCTGCCACAGATAATATTTTTTTCTTTCAATACTAGTTTACTGGCACAAGTAGCCCAAAGTGTTAAGATGGTAGCTACAGCATAAAAGTTCAGTGGAAGCATCCCTTCCCTTGGAATCAGGAAACTTAGACCTACAGAGCCTAAAGTTGAAGAGACAGGAAACAAATTTTCCAAAGTAATTAAGTGGATGAATGGTAAGCAGCACCACTCCTGCTTCCACTCTTTGTTTCATGGACCCATATATTCTATTTATTGGGTATATGGTACCATATAATGACCATTGGTTTAAGGTATATGCCATATCTTGAAGAATCCCTCCTTATCCTTGAAGGATGTCACCTCTTAGCTGTGCCTCAGGAAAACCTTCAGGAGGCAGCTTCTGAAGGTTATAGTATGTGATTTGGACCAGTGGATCTCATGGTCATGTGTCCAATGCCATGCTTCCTTTGCCATAAAATGAGTTCCCCAATTTAAGATGATACTATGATAGACCCTATGCCAATTTCTCATATACTCTGTGAGTCTTTGGAGGGTTCTGGTAGTGGCACTCTATGCAGGAAGACAGACTCATATGCAGATACATGTCAGTCAAGGTCATGATGGAACATTGCCCTTTCTAGGATATAAAGGGCCTAATGTAATCAACTTTTCTTCAGTGTTTTGTTTGGTACCATATGGGGAATTCAATATTGAATTCTGTTACTGGCAGGTTGGACATTTATGAGAAGTAAATCAGCCCTTGTGAAGAGAAGCCTGTTCTCTTGGGCTCATAAATAGCTTCCATCTTTTCCCCCATGCTTAACCTATTCATAAACCCATTGTATAAGCACTGAAATGGGCAAGGAGAGAGGCTGGCTGACATCTACTGGCCAAATCATCCTGTGGCTCAGTTATTCCATGCCTCTTTTTCAGTGGATGTCTTTTATGAACATTAATGTGTAGCACAGAGATCCTAATACTCTTTGCTTTTAACCATAGGTCCAGCCACTTACTTATTTCCTTGAACTGCCTTTTCCTGGTCTTGGAATCTTGTTCCTCTCAACGGCCCTGACCAGCAAGTTAAGTCATTCACCACTGCCCATGAGACTGTAACCTCAGGCAGCTTTTCATTCCACTAGAAGAAAATGAACAGATGTATAGCTCAAAGGTGTGCTCTTTGGGAGGATAAGTCTCCAATGCTGTCACTTGAGCTTATTCTTGAGTAGGGCTGATAATGCAACAGCAGTCCCTTTTCTGCTTGTACCCCACACCATGCCACTCATGAGCTGAGCTCAGGCTCTTTGCCCTGGGTACAGTTTCTTGAGTAAATGACCATAGATCCCTTCAAGAAAAAAAGGAGAAAGCACTTCTAAATATATGCTATAGTATTTCAGGGTCCTTCTTCATGAAGATCTTGCCTTTTCTTCTGTTGACAGGTTTGTGGTCTTAGAACTGGTATAAATCTGGAAACTGAGTGAAGGATCATGACTTTTCATGAGGACACCAGATCTCAGGCTTCTGTGCATTCATTCTTAATCTCTTTTAATTATAGATTAGGCAGTTCTCATCTTTCTTGACTTTAGAAACATCATGCCCTATAAGCCACCTTCAGTAGATTTCTGAAGGTCAGCAGCCCCCCACCCCTATCCCCAACTGCCATTCCAGGTACTGCCCTTTTAAAGTAAAGTACCCTTTCACTTTGCTTCCATTTAAAGTAATTCTGCCCACTCTGCTTCTGAAGTTAAGTGTTGCCCCTAGTCTCTGCTATTCTAGATTCCATCATCCCCCTTGCTACTAGGGAGCCCAGTTCTGTTACAGCATCTCCTACTACTAGTACCAGCCTGCAAAAGATGGCCACTACCAGGTATTCAATGTGCTAATACCCATCCTCGCCAGCATGTTCTTTATCACCCTAGTAAAATTCTGGCATGAGGTGATAGATTTGTGGCTGATAAAAACTGGTTTATTTGAGAAATTGGATTGAATTTATTCAGCATTCTTTCGGAAAAAGAGAGAGAGAGAGAGAGAGAGAGAGAGAGACCTTGTACATTCCACTTATCAGAAATGCTCTCTCTGTGGCTTGACAGGAATAATTCATGAGGCTTTTTCCATGACTTGAGGGGAAAATTTCATAATAATATGTAATTTTATTTTCTATTATTCTAAGTTTAGAAAGCATCCTTCTGATTATTCATTTAGTTTCCAGATACCTTGATAATGAAACGTGCCCAGAATAGCAGGCATATGGTTCTGTTTTCTGAAACTCCCTGGTGAGCTGATGAATTCACATTTCTAGGCCTGAAAAACTTAGTGCCAGCAGCAACAAGAAGCTATTTATTCAATACAAAATAAGCTAGAGTTCTCCATTTCCAAAAGTGTTCAGGCAGAGGTGAAGAACCATCTGTCATGGGTGTTGTAGAGAATGTTTTTGCTTCGGGTAGAAAGAGATAATCCTAAGGGTAGGGTATGCCCTACTTGTGGGGTCTATGACACTTGACAACATTCATTTTATTTTTTTATTATTTATTTATTTAACATCTTTGTTGGAGTATAATTGCTTTACAATGTTGTGGTGTGTTAGTTTTTGCTTTATAACAAAGTGAATCAGCTATACATATACATATATCCCCATATCTCCTCCCTCTCATGTCTCCCGCCCTCCCTCTCCATTCTCTACATCTGCGTCTTTATTCCTCTCCTGCCCCTAGGTTCTTCAGAACCTTTTTTTCTTAGATTCCATATATATGTGTTAGCATACGGTATTTGTTTTTCTCTTTCTGACTGACTTCACTCTGTATGACAAACTCTAGGTTCATCCACCACAATACAAATAACTCAATTTCGTTTCTTTTTATGGCTGAGTAATATTCCATTGTATATATGTGCCACAGTTTCTTTATCCATTCATTTGTCAATGGACACTTAAGTTGCTTCCATGTCCTGGTTATTGTAAATAGTGCTGCAATGAATATTGTGGTACATGACTCTTTTTGAATTATGGTATTCTCAGGGTGTATGCCCAGTAGTGGGATTGCTGAGTCATATGGTAGTTCTAATTTTAGCTTTATAAGTAACCTCCATACTGTTCTCCATAGCGGCTATATCAATTTACATTCTCCCCAACAGTGCAAGAGGGTTCCCTTTTCTCCACACCCTCTCCAGCATTTTTTGTTTGTAGATTTTTCTGATGATGCCCATTCTAACTGGTGTGAGGTAATACCTCCTTGTAGTTTTGATTTGCATTTCTCTAATAATTAGTGAGGTTGAGCAGCTTTTCATGTGCCTCTTGGCCATCTGCATGTCCTCTTTGGAGAAATGTCTATTTAGGTCTTCTGCCCATTTTTGGATTGTGTTGTTTGTTTTTGTGATATTGAGCTGCATGAGCTGCTTATAAATTTTGGAGATTAATCCTTTGTCCATTGCTTCATTTGCAAATATTTTCTCCCATTCTGAGGGTTGTCTTTTCATCTTGTTTATGTTTTCCTTTGCTGCGAAAAAGCTTTTAAGTTCCATTAGATCCCACTTTTTTTTTTTTTATTTCCATTTCTCTAGGAGGTGGGTCAAAAAGGATCTTGCTGTGATTTGTGTTACAGTGTGTTCTGCCTATGTTTTCCTCTATGAGTTTTCTAGTGTCTGGCCTTACATTTTGGTTTTTAATCCATTTTGAGCTTATTTTTGTGTATGCTGTTAGGGAGTGATCTAATCTCATACTTTTACATGTAGCTGTCCAGTTTTCCCAGCACCACTTATTGAAAAGACTGTATTTTCTCCATTGTATATTCTTGCCTCCTTTATCAAAAATAAGGTGACCATATGTGCATGGGTTTATCTCTGGGCTTTCTATCCTGTTCCATTGATCTATATTTCTGTTTTTGTGCTAGTACCATACTGTCTTGATTACTTTAGCTTTGTAGTATAGTCTGAAGTCAGGGATCCTGATTCCAGCTCCATTTTTCTTTCTCAAGATTGCTTTGGCTATTCAGGGTCTTTTGTATTTCCATAAAAATTGTGAAATTTTTTGTTCTAGCTCTGTGAAAAATGCCACTGGTAGTTTGATAGGCATTGCATTGAATCTGTAGGTTGCTTTGGGTAGTATAGTCATTTTCACAATATTGATTCTTCCAATCTAAGAACATTGTATATCTCTCCATCTGTTTGTATCATCTTTAATTTCTTTCATCAATGTCTTGTAGTTTTCTGCATACAGGTGTTTTGTCTCCTTAGGTAGGTTTATTCCTAGGTATTTTATTCTTTTTGTTGCAGTGGTAAATGGGAGTGTTTCCTTAATTTCTCTTTCAGATTTTTCATCGTTAGTGTATAGGAATGCCAGAGATTTCTGTGCATTAATTTTGTATCCTGCAACTTTACCAAATTCATTGATGAGCTCTAGTAGCTTTCTGGTAACATCCTTAGGATTTTCTATGTATAGTATCATGTCATCTGTGAACAGTGACAGCTTTACTTCTTCTTTTCCAATTTGGATTGCTTTTATTTCTTTTTCTTCTCTGATTGCTGTGGCTAAAACTTCCAAAACTATGTTGAATAAGAGTGGTGAGAGTTGGCAACCTTGTCTTGTACCTGATCTTAGTGGAAATGGTTTCAGTTTTTCACCATTGAGAACAATGTTGGCTGTGGGTTTGTCATATATGGCCTTTATTATGTTGAGGTAAGTTCCCTCTATGCCTACTTTCTGGAGGGTTTTTTTCATAAATCGGTGTTGAATTTTGTCAAAAGCTTTTTCTGAATCTATTGAGATGATCATATGCTTTTTGTCCTTCAGTTTGTTAATATGGTGTGTCTCATTGATTGATTTGCGTATATTGAAGAATCCTTGCATTCCTGGGATAAACCACACTTGATCATGGTGTATGATCCTTTTAATATGCTGTTGGATTCTGTTTGCTAGTATTTTGTTGAAGATTTTTGCATCTATCTTCATCAGTGATATTGGCCTGTAGTTTTCTTTTTTTGAGAAGGATAGGTGTTAGCTCTTCTCTAAAGACAACATTCATTTTAAAACCATCATAATTGCATCTAATCTTTGCAAAATCGTGTACTACTGCTAAGGGTTCTGTCTTCTGTTACTAAACATCCTGATTTCCTCTAAAACCTCTCCTCATGGATTCCTAAGGTTCAACTTTGACACCCCAGCAGCCTCATGAGATGTTGCATCTGCCCTGTCTCTGGATTGTGTTAAACATCAGGACATCCAACTCTGAGGATCTGGAGCCCAGCTGATCTCCCAAAATTATGGGAGGCTTATTGCACTGTTTTCTGTTGGGAGAGATCTGTACAAATAGGTAAATGATCTCTACAAAACTGAATATTTATTTGTTACATAAATGCAAGCAGGTGGACATGAGAAATACACTCAGCACATACTGAATTTATACATCAAGAAATAGAGCAGCTAATGGTGGCTGAGAGCAAAAAACAAAAAGAGTAGGAATACACTTATCATTGAAGATGCAAAAGCATCAGTGACTAGAGAGGCAGTAGCTAAGAGCAGGGTTGCTACAGTCAGACTGGCATTGGTTCCATCCCAGACTCTATCACTAGCCAGCGCTGCGAAGTTTGACAACATAAGTAACAGCCTCGAGGCTGTGTCTTCATCTGATAATGAGGATAACAAACTTATTGTGTTGCTGTGAGGTTTAAATTAGCTGATATACTTAAGCACTTAACAGCACAATAATTATATTATTATCAACAGTACCATTATTATTATTAATAAAATTCAGAAGCAAAAGTAATTACAAAACCTTGTAAATACCAGTCACATCTAAAAGTCAGGGGTCTGATTGTACTTTTTGTATAAATATCAGTATGTAATCTATTAGCTTTACCGTTATTATTTATAACCTATACTGTCTACTTGCAGATCTACTCCCACTATCACTTTTAAGTAGATTATATATATAGCATATATCGGATATCAAGTATCATGGATATCACATCATATAACATATGTATTATATATGATATATATAAAGATAATGACCACAGAAATATATATTGTTAAATTTGTAAAAATAATTATCTTTATCTCCTCGGAGTCAGCTTCCCAACCATATCCATGTTACAACAGATATTAAAAATACTATTTTTTCAGCTCACTGGGATCAGTTGCGAGTTCACTAAGTTGATTGAGATGCACAGATTGGTGGGGAGTTCTGCCTGTCCCAGGCCCTGGCAATATTTGCAACAGGACCATAACACAGAATATGGTGGAAACATACAAAAAAACAATCTAAGGCAGAGTCCCAATCTCAACAGAAGGATAGAATCATAGAAACTTTGTGTACTTTTTTCTATAGCTCTTTTCTGATGGCCATATACCATTTACTTAAATTTCAGTAGTAGCAGGGAGCTCCCAACATTTTAGAGCAGTTATCTCATTCTTTAACAATTTTATTTTGTGGAAAGTTTCTTATCATGTTTAAATCTGCAAACACCAAACCTCCCCTTCCCCTGACATCTTCTTTCTTAGTCCTGCTTTCTGTTGTGGCAACTCAGAAAAACTCTGCCTGCTCTTCCACTTAGAGAGTAGATAATTTGTATATTTCCTTGGCTGCCCAACATTTGAACCTTTCCTCTGTTTAGAGAGTTCACTAATTTGTGAATCTGGTAGTAGGGGTGGGGAGAGGCAAAAGCAGAAATATTTATTCCCAGTCTTCCTTAGTTCAACTTTAAATCTGGTGTTAATGACCCAAGAAAAAAACAGACCAAAGACAATGCACTGTAGCAGCAAGCAGTGGCAAGAGAGCTTGAAGGATTGTGTTTCTAGGGGCAGTAGTGCAGAAGACCATCAGTGGTGTCCAGGGTTCAGAGCCAGGGTGACAGCAATACAAGCCATGAGATCACATGTCCAGTGGGGTGGCAGCACTATGTGCTTACTGGGCTGGTTTTGTGGGATGATTTGGGATGGGATCCTGGCTGCTACTAAACCTTTGTTCGTGCCCATTTCCAAGCCTGATTCTATAGCCTTACCAGTGATTTTGTGAACTACTCCACAATTTACTTTTCTGCTTAAACAATTCAAAGTCCATTTCTGTTGCTTGCAACTAGGAACCCTGGCTGATACAGCACAACAGCCATTCAAAGAGTTGAAGGTAGATGCTGTGTCTTCCATGGTCTGCTGTTTGCTCTTTTCCAGAGATACAGACAGTTAACACCTATATCCTCAGTAACATATATTGTTTGCAATCATGTGAAGGTCTGATGAGTAACAAAAATTTTTAAGAAATTTTATAAATCTGAGATTTTTGAAATTGTTTACAATCTGGTTGTTTCTGTGCATGGAATAAGATGATTGAACTTCTTAAATATAAAACATACATTGTGGGGTTGACATAGACATACTACTGTATATAAAATAGATAAATAATAAGGACCTACTGTATAGCACAGGAAACTCTACACAATGCACTGTAAAGGCCTATATGGGAAAAGAATCTGAAAAATAATGGATATTTGTCTATGTGTAACTGAATCACTTTGCTGTGCACCTGAAACTAACACTGCAGTGTAAATCAACTATACCCCAATAATAATTTTTTTAGAAAAGATGATCCCAGAAAAATAAAATAAATACTGTATCCTCTTTCTGAAAGTTCCTATTCTCCTCAGAGGAGAGCAAGTTTTCCCTGGAATCTACTCTTTCATGGTCTGCTGAGCTGTGGAATAAGATGAGACTATAACCTATTACCATTAACAGTGAGCAACTGGATGAGAATGAATGGAAGGAAATTATAGATTAACTGGAGTTTAAAAAGGACATTGCCCATGCATTCTTTATATAAATTCTAATTTAAAAATAAGGTACAATGTACTGAATGTTTTCTGTGTCCTTCAGTAATTTGGGTGCTTTACATAACATTTCTTATCATTCAAAAAATACTTCTACGAAGTTTTAAATCCTACTTTCAGATAAGAAAACAGTCTCAGAAAGGTTGAACAATTTTCCTCAAGGTCTGAATGTTGGTAGGTGGATTGGAACTCCACTTTGGTGTTTAAGACTCCAAAGCCAAAACAAAATAAAAACAACAACAAAGATGCCAAAGCTCTTCCTCTGTGCCATGTTGCTTCCTAAATGTGATCAATGTTTTAAATGATTCCTCATATGAAATATTAGTTAAAATAGATTTTCATATTCAATATTGTTTTATCAAAATGAACTAAATGTATATGTATGTGTATGTTTTCGTGTGTGTATATGTGTAACACTAAGGTATTTTTGAACCATTCATATGGATTACTGTCAGACACAGGTGAGTTTACCCTACTTGACCTCTAAATTGAAATATTTAAAACTGCTCTTGAAAATTCAACAAATCAGCAAAGTGGAATCAGGATTTAAAGTCAAAACTTTTTTAAGCCATACCTTTATATTCAATATATATTTTTACAACTATGAGTGCCTAAAACTGCTTCAAATAAATCTAAATTTATTAATATTAAAAAACAAGTTCTAAAGAGATAAACTATGTACTTTAAAATTAACTAAAGGCAACTTCAGAATTTCAAATACAGTAAAGCAAAGAATTTCAGAAGGAAGAAGTAAATTCTATCTGTATACATTCTTTTGTATACACTATGAACTTAGATGGACTCAACATCTGAAGACTTGGTCATAATATTCACTGCCATGAACTAAACTAGTGACCTTGGGTAATATCTTAGTCTCTTTGAACCTCAGCATCCTTATCTATAAAATTAATGGGTTAAGCTGAATGATGCCTTGCAGTCCTAAACCATTATTTGATTCTAAGACTTTCTGTATGTAACTGGAGAAACAAACCAGTAACTATTAATTCTACACGACCCTATTACTTTTATAAGTCAAAATATATTCCTATTGTTAACATGTAATAAATTAACTTAAAAGTCTCAGCAAAATTTGTTACCATTGAATAATTAGGTTAAAAGGTTTTGTTAATTTTATGTAAACTTAAATCTGTTATTAATTACTAGATGCAGTTATCTATGTAATCTATAGATTATATGCAAATATGCATGTAACATGAAGGAAAATTTTTGTCTAAATGTCAAATATGTATGAATCAAAATCAGAATATCAAATCTGAGATAATATCTCAAAAAGCAAGAATTGGTTTTTTGTTTAAAAGTTAAAAATACCATTTCTTTTATGGCAGAACAGTACTTGTTCATTGAGTAATATTAGAAATTTCAGATAAAGCAAAAAAACTTCCACAATTCCATGACCTAGAGATAATCATTATGAATTCATTCTTATATCTACTTATTTTCCTTTTTATTCCTTGCTCATAGGAATGATTAATCACTGTAAATATTGTTTTATAATTTGCCTCTCTCTTTTTAACAGTACACTGTAAACGTCTTTCCATGTTAATAGATATTATGTAATGACATTCTCTACCTTGTTTTTGAGATCAGTTGCTAATGCTGTGCCCTTCATCCAGGTTTGGCCAATTAAGGAAGATCCTCCATTCACTCAAATAGAGACCTATGTCTAGAGCAAGAAAATGTGCCATGTTTCCCACAACTTACCTTAGCCTCTTCCTTGACCTTTCCTTACACTGGGGTCTTTCTAAGACCAGATAAATGTGAAAATTAACTTCCTATGTGGTAGAATATTTTTTAAGGACTTTAAACATTCTCTAACAATATGAGAGAGTGACGACATAGTTTGAAAAATTTGTTGTAACTTTTTGAATTTCGGGTTTACAAAGTCAGTCCCATGGAGCCTTACAAAATACTTGTAAGTATTATATCTAAACACAGTTGACTCAGTATGTCCTGCATTTATTTAACTATACTACATTAGCAACATATACTTTGCTTAATTTCAAAGCTGCTCTTAAAACCATATCACATACAAAGTAGAATGAAATTTAAAATAACATAGCACACAACCCAAATGATCTGTGTGTGTGTGCGAATATGCATGTAAGGAGGTGGGTGTCAATGGACTTTAAAATCAACTGTTGGGGAGACAAGATGGCAGAGTAGAAGGATGTGAGCTCACCTCTTCTTATGAAAACACCACAATAACAACTGACTGCTGAACAACCGTTGACCAAAAAAATGCTGGAACCTACCAAAAAAAGATACCCTGTATCCAAAGACAAAGAAGAAGCCACAACAAGAGGGTAGGAGGGGCTCAATAGCAATAAAATCAAATCCCACAACCACCAGGTGGGCAACTCACAAACTGGAAATTAATTATACTACAGAAGTTCTCCCACAGGAGTGAAAGTCCTGAGCCCCACAACAGGCTCCCCAGCCTGGAGGTCTGGCAATGGGAGGAGAAGCCCCCCAGAGAATCTGGCTTTGAAGGCCAGTGGGGTTTGATCACAGGAATCCCGCAGGACGGAGGGGGAAAGAGAAGCTCCACTCTTGGAAGGCACACACAAGATCTCGTGCATACTAGAGCCCAGGAGAAAAAGCAGTGACCTCATAAGACCCCGGGCCAGACCTACCTGCTAGTATTTGAGGGTGTCCTGCAGAGGCAGGGAGTAGCTATGGCTCCCTGCGGGGACAAAGACACTGGCAGCAGTAGTTCTGGGGAATACTCATTGACATGAGCCCTCCTGTAGGCTGCCAATGAGTACAACTAGAAACAAGAAAATTACAAATGGAAAAACTCACCAGTAAAGGCAAACATACAGTAAAGTTAGGAAATCATCCACACACAAATATGATATCAAAACCAGCAACTGTGAGAAGAGGAGAGTGCAAATGCAGGATATTGGAAATGTATTTGAAATTAAAAGACCAGCAACTTGAAACGACCTTGTTTATATATAGACTGCTATGTCAAAACCTCATGAAAAGTACATGAAAAAATGTTCAACATAACTAATTATTAGAGAAATACAAATCAAAGTTACAATGAGGTATCACCTCACACTGGTCAGAATGGGCATCATCAAAAAGTCTACAAACAATGAATACTAGAGAGGGTGTAGAGAAAAGGGAACCCTCCTGCACTATTGGTGGGTGTGTAATTTGGTACAGCTGTTATGGAGAACAGTATGGAGGTTCCTTAAAAAGCTAAAACTGGAGCTATCATATGATCCAGCAATCCCACTCCTTGGCACATATCTGGAGAAAAACATGGTTCGAAAGGATACATGCACCCCAATGTTCATTGCAGTGTTATTTAAAATAGCCAAGACATGGAAGCAACCTAAATGTCCAACAACAGAAGAATGGGTGAAGAACAGATGAAGAAGATGTATATATATACAATGAAATATTACTCCGCCATTAGAAAGAATGAAATAATGCCATCTGCAGCAACATGGATGGACCTGGAGATTTTCATACTAAGTGAAGTAAGTCAGACAGAGAAAGACAAATATCATATGATATCACTTATATGTGGAATCTTAAAAAAAAAAAAAAAAAAACGAGGCAAACTAACTTATTTACAAAACAGAAACAGAGCCACAGACTTAGAGAACAAACTTATGGTTACTGGGGGGAAGGGTGTGGGGGAGGGATAGATTGGGAGTTTGGAATTGACATATACACACTGCCATATTTAAAATAGATAACCAACAAGGACCTACATTATAGCACAGGGAACTCTGCTCAATATTCTGTAATAACCTAAATGGAAAAAGAACTTGAAAAATAATAGACACATGTATATGTATAACTGAATCACTCTGCTCTACACCTGAAACACAACATTGTTAATCAACTATACTCCAATATAAAATTAAAAATTAAAAATAAATAAATACAAGCAACTTTTGTTCACATTAGTAGGCTTACTGTCCACTCTGGCCTTTTATTTTTTCCATCTCTCCCAAACTATTCCTAGCTGTTTTTTAGAATATGGTTATGAATTATTTTTCTAATATTACTCTTTGAATTCTGAGAAATGTCTGTAAATTATATAGGAATTTTTATAAACACAATTGACATTTGGAATATAAGTTGAAATGGACTGTCTATATATATCCAGATGCTAAAAATTATAGAGAATTTATAAAATTGTTTTTAAAATATTTCTAAAGCAACTTTAACTGCATTTAGGCTTTGAGTACATCATTTCTTTTTTGTAATGTACACATATCATTCAGTACCTGAAAATGAATTATTGTTGCTTTATAAAATCAGAGTAAAGTGTGTCCAATGTCTATGTAAAGAAAGTATAAATTTGGAAGAGATATTAAATGATCAAAACTTATGGTACTTGCTGGAAAACCATAATTTGAAGAAATGAACATACAAATACTCAAGCATCATCCTGCATCCTGTCTTAGCAGCAGCAGTGACCTCCAGGAGTGCAAACAAGGGAGAGGTATGAAAGAGAGGTTGAAAATAAGTGAAAAGTTGTCCCTCATAATGGAAACTTTTTGTTCAGAAACATGCCTAAATGTGTGTCAATGTCTCCAGTATTTTTACTCTAGTAGTTTGACTTTAGGTTTCCATTCCTTCCAAGAGACTCTTTTTAAATTTATTCAAGTACTGTTTCCAGAAATTTATACTTGTTTCACAAATATTTACAGGGTTCTCCTCTGCCGTATGTGTCACTGCTTTAAAGTGATACCCGTCACATGGTACTTATTGCAAGGTTATTTTTAAGGTTCATCTCTTATTTTGCAGCAGCAAATGTTTGGGTGAGTAGGCAGAGCATCTTTTTATTTCTATTTTTAAAAGTGAGGCAAGTGCATAGAGATGAGTTTTAATTGATTTGCCAGAGGTCAGAAAGCAAGTCAAAGGCAGTTCTTGGCCCAGAGCTCCAATCTGCTGAAATCAGCTCAGTGTTCTTAATCATCTATATGTATTGATCAGCTGACATATTTTACTCCTCCACTACCTCCTTAAGAATTAAAGTGACATGTAGACCATGTTTTTATTTGCAAATCATCAATCAGTTAATCATGTGACATATATCATTTTTTAAAACTTCAATACTATTTGGTATAACCCACTTCTGGCTTTGAAATCAGGGAAATTAAAAAAAAAACCTGTTTTTTTGCATGCAGGCTATGTTCTTTGCAGTGGAGAGACTATTTTCTGAGTAAGATAGATGAAATAAGTTTGATTTACGAACATGGTTACCCTGTGACCCAGCAACTAAAAAATAAACATTGGCCAATGTGTCCTGGACACTGCTCCAGCATTACGGCCAGTGAGGTACTAGAGCTTTTTATTTTTAACGTCATATTTACAGGGCCTCTGATAAGTTCCATGGCATCCCCTTTCCTATCCCTACTTCCTTCCAGGCAAATATCCGTCATTTGCTTAGCTTGCTTTTAAAATTCCTCTCATTTGGAATAAAGATTTGTGTTCTGTAATTAGTGATGACTTAATGGGAATAACTCAGGTAAAGCTGGCATACCATACACTATGGTTAAATGATTATTAGAGGTATTTCTTCAAAACACAGGGTTTGCTACATTGTCGTAGGGAAACTAGAGAAATATTAAGCAAAATGTGAAAGATGGGAAGGGACACTTGGGGGTAACTAAAAAACTTCGCATTTTCTGAGAGCCCTGCTTGCTGACGTCACTAAGATTGACGAATGTGAGTAGTACAGTGACTGTAGATTCCAATGAGGAAGGTAAAGGAGAAAGTTAATGTGATCAGTGCAAAGCCAGTTTCCTGGCTTGAGCTCTGCGGTAGGCACAGGAAGAGGAACAGTGGGCGTGTGTTCAGGTCTTGAACATAAATACAGCTTTAGAGCTAGAAGGGAGTGATTTACAAGAGTGATTTTTCAGCACTTCTGCAAGAATGATTTCACCAGTTTCTAATGGGATGGCTTAAGAAAAATTAGGAGGTATTATTTTCATGTTGATCATAACTTCACTGTATTACCCTGGTCCATATTTTCCACTGTGCTCTCTTTATTCCATATGCGTACAGGTAGCCCTTGCTATGTGATTTTCCTCTTCCTTGCATAAACTATTCTTGCTCTTTTTAGGTCCACAGAGCCTAATGTATTCAATCATGTCAATGTCACCACCTCTCTTCATCATCCTTATTTTCTTGGTAAGCCACCAAAATTTCACTTTTGAAGTCGACCCCTCCTGGTCATTAATGAAAAGGTTAAACAAAGTACATGTATTTCTGAAATTTATGAACACTTTTGATATCCTTTTTCTAAATCACTCAGCTCTCTACTCACTTTGTTCTATTTTCTGCTTTTGCTATTTTCTTCCTAAGAAAATATAAGAAATTAAATTCAATAATAAATGCTGTGGGATTTCCCTGGTGGCTCAGTGGTTAAGAATCTGCCTGCCAATGCAGGGGACATAGTTCGATCCCTGGCCCAGGAAGATCCCACATGCCGCAGAGCAACTAAGCCCATGTGCCACAACTACTGAGCCTGTGCTCTAGAGCCCACGAGCCACAACTACCGAGCTGGTGTGCCACAACTACTGAAGCCCGTGCGCCTAGAGCCCGTGCTCTGCAACAAGAGAAGCCACCGCAATGAGAAGCCAGCGCACAGCAACAAAGAGTAGCCCCCGCTCGCCACAACTAGAGAAAGCCTGCACGCAGCAATGAAGACCCAACGCAGCCAATAAATAAATAAATATTTAAAAAATAAAACAGTAAACGGATTTAAAAATAAATAAATAAATGCAGTTAGTGTGGTAGAGTTTGGTAGAAAAAATATAAAATTACAAAATGAGAGAATAATCTGGTCACATCATTTTGCAGTTCACTGTGTTGTCTCCTCTCTAAACCTTTGTAAATATATTCTATGCTTACAGCATCTTTTCTCACCTCTCCTTCAGTTAACTCCTCTTGTTTCCTTCTATAGCCCACCTTTCCCTTGACTAGCCCGTGGCTATGTTATGTACTCTCTTATATAATTCTGGACACTTTGGGTTTTTACTCTTTTAGCCTCTATCACACTGTCAATATTGCCACTACTCTGGGAATTATTTGAGGGCAGTAATATATGTTTGCATGTTGTTATTGTTAAATATTACAGTCTGGCCTAGGAGATTCAATAAACATTTGCAGACAGGAAGGAAGGAGGGAGGGTAGAAAGAAAGGCAGGCAGACGGAGAGGAGGAAGGGCAAAAGGAAAAGAAAATGCAGTTTTTAAGTGATTAATGAACACTAAGTAATGACAACTGCCCTTCCGATTTTAACTTCACAGTTCTGTGACTGTTTACATTATTTTTTGAGGATCATGGAAACACAGCTGGAGGCTGACACACGGAGCAGTCGTCCACTCTGAGCATATTCTCAGAAAGTGGACTGTTCTTATCTTTTTGTTTTTAAAAATAATATGATGCCATGATAGTTGGTAAGACAATGACCAAAAGCATAGATGAATCACTGTGAGATCCAAACCCTGAGACAGAGAATGATTCCCCTTCAAACCACTCCCTGGCTATAGTACTGTACACAGGTATGTGTTTAATGATCGCAGAGTGATGGTGATGATGAAAGTGACAACGGACAGTAATTTACAAAAGCTTTCCTTTCCATTTCACATATACACATTCCCTTGAGTCTAGGGATAGTTTGGATTTACTCTCACACTACTGCAGTTAATGCAGATAGATTATAGATGAAATTATGAGAAATAATTTAGGAAATTTAGATGCAGTTAAGTGAATTCCATTTTTACCTGTGTGGAATAGGGCAAAAATGCCCCATTTCTGTGAAAATACCAATTGTTTGTGATTTATAAAGCCAATGTTAACTCTTCACCAGATTATGTATTTCTAAAAACTGCAAAACGAGGGTGGGCCTATCTGCTTTGTAACCATGACTCAGATTATTGTTGGCTAGATTTCTAAAGATTCCCAGGATTTCTTTTAAACACCTAGTCCTAGAATAGCTCCCAGCTCAATTCTTCAGGCTCCTTTGAGCAAGCTATCAAGAAACATTGCTGAAGGCATTTCCTGTTTCCTTTGCGCTTTTCTCCAATTTCTATGACATACTTAATCTGGGTCTTGTGACCTGTCAACTTTTAATAGTTCTAATTGTCCAACTATCTGCTCTTGTGTGATCATAAAATCCTTTTAACATTTCACTTTTCCCCTCAAGAAAATGTATCCCGATTTCCGGGATGTGACCTTCAGCTTCTTTGGTAAATACGCAGGCAGAGAATTCATTCAGGATCTCAGCAAAGGCAGCCTCATCTGTCACTGACTTCCCACTCATCCCCTTAATGGCTCTATGGATGCCTTGCTGGGTTGTGTGCTTTTAATGTCATAAAAGAAGTTTGTCTTCTGAGTTGGTAATTTTTTTGCCTCTTTTTTCTCCCCTGGGTCCTTTTAGAGTTCCCTTCCAAGTATAGAGGATTTGATTTTCTATTTAAGATTTCTGGATCTTGGAAAAGGGTAAGGGAGCCTTTTCTTTGCTGCATCATTCTAGAAACATTACTTTTCCACTGTGATCTTGTAAAAGGCTAAACAAATTGACCACTTATTAGTGGGACTGGCATTCTGGGTGATGCTGTGTTTTTAAAAACCATATCCCTGCTATTTACCCTGACCTTAATTCGGTGGCATGTCTCTTTCTGAGTTAATGATTATATGCTGTATTTAATTTTCTGTCTTCCTAAAATTCCATGTTGTCTCTAAACACCTCTACCTTGTATCTGGGATGAAATCCTATGCTTAATGAGGTTTAATCACTGCTTTCCACATTCTCTTTCCTTTGAGTCCTAAATATTATTTAATCATAGACCTGGCATTCTTTCTTCCCTTTTCAGGTTCATGTACACATTAAATTAGAAAGCAGCTTTGCAGCAGATCCAGCCCTACTTCCTCCACTTGATGTAATCCTGTCCTATGCCTAGGTAATTAAAATCTTCCACTATTACTACCCTGCCCTTTTCTTGCTGTGTATGTGTGTGTGTGAGATATTTCATAGTTCATTTCTGCAAGACATCTATAGCACTACTGTTATCTCATTTTCAACAAATTTATAATACATAACTCCTGCCCTTCATCACAGCTTGTTTCAGAAAACTATTAATAAGGAACTCTCAAATTTTCCCTCTAAACAAAGCAGTATATTTTTAAGTTTCTGTTGATTCTTACTAATATGAGTGCCTAATAGAGAGTAGTCATTAAAAGGCTTATAAAAGCCCCAGAATTAATATACTAACATTAACAAGGTTTTGCTAAACAATAATTGACCACTTTAGGTAAGCAATTCCCCGGGGTGGCTAGGAAGTGATTAAAATAGACACACATGTCACATGTGTGCTGATGACCTTATAAAATGGCCGCATATCTTAAAAAGAAACAGAGCCCTGTGTATAAAGGAAATGTTGAATATCTGGGAGCAGTCTTTGGATTGTTTGCTGCCACTGCTTCTAGGCAACAGGCAAGAGATGTTTACAGTCTGGGCTTTCCCCTGCCCCCACCTCTAGAAGCTTCTCTGCTGCTGCTGCTGCAGCCGCTGCGGATAGAACTACAAGCCCTGGTGCCTGGTAATGCCCCTCCCCCACCCCGCTGCCTGCTCCGGGAGCCCAGCTGTTAAGGCCTATCTAGCTAATCACCCCCTTTACCACCAGGCTCGTTTGGGGAAGTTAACGTCATGTTCAGAGAGGACAGTGCTGCCTGAAGAGGGGAGGATTTGATTTCTCATTTTACCTGGAAGAAAAACAGCACCAGGACTAAGGTGCCTCTTTTGTCCTTGATGTTTGACTCCATTTTAACTCACCTTGGGCGCTGCGGCGTAACCCAGTGAAGTGGGATCACGGCCCTCCAGCTGAAGTAGACCTTAGAATGGGAACCCTTGACCTGCGCTTCAGAAAAATAGTTTTTCTCAAAGGGAATGCCCGCGTTTTCCAAAAGGATAAACAGAAAGGAATACAATTTTTAATTTACTTTTTAAAGACCTGCAGCCTATATCTGTTAAGAAGTGGAGGGGTGGAAATTCAAAAAATAACATTAAAAAAATAACAGTAATTGAATATCAAATTCTAAATGTAACTCATTTCTGACCTCATGAAACAAGCTTTCATTCTTCTTTTATCTTGTAGAAAGCAAGAAGAAGATATTTGAAAAAGAAAGGGAAGACATGTCTGAGTGAATTGAGGGAAAGAAAAATTGAGCACTGGGGCTATTAGGCCAAGGTTACTGTTCTAGTTGCCAGGAAACCTCTTCCACCTTGTTTTGATACTACCCAGAGCTGGCTCAGGCTGACCAAATAGAATAGCAGCTGAATTTCAAACATGTCAGCTCGACAGAAGCTGGGTGCAACCTCTCAGGGATGTTGTAGGCCACCTCCATTTCTCCATCTGGGGGGAGGGTAGACTAGTGGGTTTCTTAGCTCCTTTCATTCTAACTTTCCCTGATTAACGATTCTTTCAGTATACAGTACACAGTCACGTGGAGAGGTCTTATAGTCTACTCCTTATGAATCCAGACTTTGGGGGATTGATGTCTGTGTTCCAACTCTGTCACTGTTGCTTGTCAATCAGGTCATTTCTCTTCTGGGTTTTCCTTTCTTCATCCATAAAGTGGGAAGGATCCCTCATAGGACTGTTACAATGATTTAATGAGATAATACACATCAGTCACTTAGGACACTGCCTGGAACATAGTAAGCACCCAAGTAATGTTGGCTGTTATAATTAATATCCTTTTTGATGAATTAAAGGAAAGAATTGGTAATTAAAATGCATTTTCATGATATTTGCTATCATAGTTATTATCACCAACAAAACATGGTTAGTATTCAATATTTCTGGGCCTGATATTTTCTGAATTCCATGTGGATTAGAAGAAGAGACTCCAAACTAAAAATTAGATTCTAAAAATTGAGCTTAAATGTAGACATTTCTGAGGTCATTAAATTGTGTGTTTTTCTCACTATGTGCTTGAATTTCTGCCATGGGAGATGGGGCATTCTAGTGGGAGGTAGATTGAAGATATGGAAAGAATGAATGAGGAGGGAGAGAAAGAAAAAGAAGGACATAAGTGTGCAGAATGATAAGTTATTTATAATTGTATCCTGCATAGCAAGAAATATGTTGTTGAAAGGAAACCACCACAAACCCTATGATTTATGAAAAGTTTAGCATCAGGGCCTTAGTTCTATTTAGAGACACATCAGGAAAGGGCATGACCCTGACTCCTGACCCACTAGCCCAGGTACAAATGGAAGTCTCTTTCTCAAGGACCCCTTGTATTTTCTGTCTGAATTTCTCTTATATTTCAAACATTTACAATTTCAGGCAAAGCTTTATCAGGAGACCAAAGTGAGGGTTTGGCTGGAAGTTTTGAACTGTGATGCTCTAATTACAACCTGTTTGGCTGCGGCTGTTGGTCACAGAGAGTATGGAACACCTGCACTTCACAGCCAGTCCAAGATATGATTTCATTTTTATTTAAGTGTTGGCTTTAATCTATAAGGCTTTATTTTACTTGGACCCTTGTTATCTTAGAGATCAGCTGTCTTCCTTTGTACATTCATAACAACTGAGAGCTACTGAGAAGCATTTGGTCATAATTTTTAACTGCCAAAGGCAGAGGGTGTGTGTGTATGTGTGTATGAGAGAGAGATAGAGGATATCTTCCTGTTTTCTTTCCCAATCAGTCCTCTACATTTGTGAGTTGTATCTGTTTGCAGGATTTGAACTCAGGGTCTTTCTTAAGGTGGCATTTCAAATATCCTGAAAGAATACCAGAAGCCATGGCATATGTTGGCAGTTACCTGCCTCACAACTCTGGACCTTCAACTGGATCAGGAAACCAACTCTAGTATAGAGATTTATGAAAGAAGAGATAGGTTAAAGTTTGACCCACCCCTCTGCTTGAAGGCTTCCAAAGAATGGGAATTTTAGATGATCATAAAATACAACTAACCTCACCAGGAAAGGAAGCTGTAAGCAGTGGATCTAGTTTGAATGTTGTCCTATCTTGCAGCTGAGAGGGATTTTTGTCCTCTGTTTCTAGGAATACTATTAGATTTTTCTATTTTAAATATATTAATAAATACTATGATATTGACAGAGGGTGAATAAATATTTCATTAAGATGGAAGTTACGAGAGAGAGAGTTGACACTGCCTGGAGATTAAGAGAAAGCAATATCTAAGAAGGAGACCAAAGAACCCAGCAGGAAAGACCCAGTGGGAAGCTCTAAAACCAGTGAAGTTGTAGGAACCAAGAACACAGATGATGTAGGATTACAGAGATCATGGAAACAGAGTTAGGAGGAATGATGAGGGATTTAGGATAATTTTTAAAGAATGTGGTATTTTTGTGACTTGATATCCATTGCATTATGTAGTTATAGAATTTGCTGATATTATTTTATATTAATTTAGCAACTTTCTAACATATTCTGTAAGGACTTATAATTGGCCATGTAGAGCTGTTTAAGGACATTATTTTCCCAGTGGATAGATTGAGTCAATTGTAATTCTGCTCAAAAATACCTTGCTCCTATGTGGACAGGGTGTTTCTTTTTTTTTTTTTTTTTTTTTTGGTACGCAGGCCTCTTACTGTTGTGGCCCTCCCGTTGCGGAGCACAGGCTCCAGACGCGCAGGCTCAGTGGCCATGGCTCACGGGCCCAGCCACTCCGCAGCATGTGGGATCTCCCCGGACCGGGGCACAAACCCGTGTCCCCTGCATTGGCAGGTGGACTCTCAACCACTGTGCCACCAGGGAAGCCCCTGGACATGGTGTTTCTGATACAAGAGTTGTAGCACATTTTACACCCTAGAAGCCAAGTCACATGATCCACGAGACTGGTTGAAAATCAGAGTTTTAATCTCTGATGAGTTTGTACAAAAGAAACACAGCTGAAGGTGGAGAGTTTTATACTGAAAACAGTGGGATTACATGAAAATCTACATTCTGAATAGTGAGATACCTTCTCTACTTGAATCTAAGAACAGTGGCAGCCAGACTATAAATCCCAGGTAGGAAAGTAAAGCATTCCTTTTGGTAGAAGATATCCTAGAGGTATTAAGAATTTCAGAACTCCTGGTAAAATGGTTCAGCTTTACCACCTTATATTGCAGAGAACCAGTAAATAAGCCCAGCCCATGGACACAGAGCACCTTAGCAGTTTCTTAGCACTTCAACTGAAATATGAATGGACAATCATTTTATGGGGAAAAAATGTCCCATAACATGGGAGATAGAACACACATAAAGCAAAGACAAAAGAACATTGAAGAATTTTTAAACAACTCAGAGAGCAAAAAAAGTTAAAAAAATTATGATTAATATCTTCAAATAAATAGTGAAGCTGCTGCAAACTTGAAATAAGAAAAGGAGGCTGTAAAATAGAGGAAAGAACATAATGGTGCTCTTGGAAATAACTGCAGGGAGAAAGCATTCATCTGAAGGATTAAATTATGAAGTTGAGCAAATCTCCCCAAAAGTGGGAAAAGATACAGAAAGGAGGGAGAAAGATAATAAAATTAGAAGTTCACTGTAGGAGATTAACATTCAAAAAATAGAAATTTAAAAAAGGCACAATGGAAAACAAATTAAGGAAAGAAAATTAATGAATAAATTATTTTAAAACATTTCCCAGAATTTAGAGATAGTTTTCAGACTGAAAAGGACAATTATGAAGAGTCCAGAACACAGCTGGGCCCAAAAAGATGATTCTAAAACTTTATAAGGAAAAACAAGAAACAGGTCTCTTAAAAGGATTGGGAATTATAATAGCATCAGACTTCTCAAAACTAACTCTGGAAACTAGAAAAGAAGAAGAAATGCCTCCCAAACTCCCTACATGGGATTCTCATACCCAGCTGAACTCTCAATCAAATATAAGTGTAATAAAGACATCAGACATGCAAGGTCTCAGAAAATTTGCCTCCCATTTGCTCTTTCTCAGGAAGTTACTAGAATCTGTGTTTCAAAAGAAGGGTATAAGCAAAGTAGGAGGCAGATATGGGGTCCATGAAACTAGGAATCCTTGACAAGAAAGCAGTACATACAGAAAGGAAAGTTAAAAGAAAAAAGACAATAAGTTGAATGAAGAAGGACACCTACCGCATGATTTCACTCATGTAGAATTTAAAAAACAAAAACCAAAACAAACAAAACAAAAATAAATTCATAGATATAGAGAACAGACCAGTAGTTACCAGAGGGGAAGGGGATCGGGGATAGGGAAAATGGGTGAAGGGGGTCAACTGTATGGTGATGGTTGGTAACTAGACTTGTGGTGATGATCCCTCTGTAGTGTATCTGCAGTGTATACAGATGTTGAACTGTAATGCTGCACACCTGACACATATATATATTTTTAAAAATTACTGATAGAAAACAGATATGTCACTTAAGAAGAGGAAGTATTAAATTATGGATTTGTTCTGATAGAACAGTGTGTAGAAGTCTGATAACTTTATTTGGTGTATATCAGGAAGGGTTTTTGTAATCTCTTTTTAAAACCTAGATAGTCAAGTCTTCCATTTTTTGACATTCTAGGCAGTACCTGGTATATGGTGGGTGCTCGAAATATATTTTCTAAATGAATGATTAAATAAAATTTGATTGAATAAAATTTTGGGAGGTATTTTGAGATATCTAGAATCACAATTAGAGCAAACAAGAAAGAAAAGGACCTATTGAAAAAAAAAAAACTTATAAGGATTCTGTAGTCCTCATTCCAGTCTCTTTTAAAGTCCCACTATCATAAAATATCATTTTGTACCTAAATTAGACCTCTAGTTTCAGAGTTTAAGATCATTTCCTCTTTTCCACCCATTCATTTTTGGATAAGAAAACTCTCCTAGCAGAATGGATCATAGGCAAGCCTAAAGTCTGGGCAAGCTAGTGGAGTGCTATGCCTGGAAAAATTCAACTCAGGCACGTGGGGAGGATTTTACAAATTTCTTGAACCTGGTGAGGAGTCAAGCACATAGTCAGAGTTTCAACAGCTAGAAATAGCCAGGAGTTACAAAACTTTTGAGAATGATAAGTCAAATCTGTTTGAAAGAGGTGACAGAATTCTCATTCTGATTAAGTAGTATCCCAGTAGAAAGACTGCTTCAGGAAGACTTGAAGGGTAAGGGAGCTTGCCTTGCCTTTCTGTCTGGATGTGCTGGTGTTTTGCCTGGCTTGAATAGCTGTCTGTTTGTAGTGAATTATATATATTTTACCTGCATTAAGAGGTAAATATGTATCTTGACTCTGCCTGTCGGGGGGGTGGGGCGGAGTCAAGATGGTGGAGTAGGAGGAGACAGAGTTTGTGTCTCTTCACAACTAGGGCACCTACCAGATGCTGGTGGGAGACCTCAACACCCAAGGGAACAGGAGGAACCCCCAAGCAACTGGGTAGGACATGGCGGGGAGTGTGGGGGTAGGAGAAGTGGAGGTGGGATGG
The DNA here is from genome assembly GCF_003031525.2 of Neophocaena asiaeorientalis asiaeorientalis. Taxonomy (NCBI): domain Eukaryota; kingdom Metazoa; phylum Chordata; class Mammalia; order Artiodactyla; family Phocoenidae; genus Neophocaena; species Neophocaena asiaeorientalis. The sequence goes on along the minus strand of NW_020172818.1, from coordinate 14,040,244 downwards.
GACCAGCATCCCTGAGGGATGGCTGGGGGAGGGGAGGGGTTCCTACACCTGGAGAGGCCCACTCACCATGAGGGGATCAACAGCGACAGGGAGAAAACCCTCGGGGGTTCAGAGGATTGGAGAGGAACGTGGCTAGCATTTTCCCTGCCCACTCAGGCCCCAAGGAGCCTGCTGGTATCCCAGGCCTAGTCCTCTGCCCTCTGAGGCCCTCTCTGGCAGCGTGTGGAGGGGAAGAGGAAGAGTAGAGGTGAATGGAGAAGGACCCTCGGGGATCAGAGGATCGGGGAAGGAACATGGCTAGTGTTTCCCCTGCCCACTTGGGCCCCGGGGAGCCTGCTGGGGTCCCGGGCCTGGTTCTCCTCCCTCCAAGGCTGGAGACAAACTGAGACCCTCTCTGGCTGCACTGAGCCTAGACCCCACCTCCACCCCTAAACCCCACACCTGCCTAAGCCCTGCCCCCCCACAGCCAAGGCCTTTTCCAGCACCCCCCTTTGTTTTTTTTGCTATTGTGGTTCTGTTTTACATTCCAACTGTTGTTTCATTTATATTTTTATTTTTTCTAATATATCTGTTTTCCAATTTTATCTTTTATTCTTTGTCATTGTTCTTTTTTTTTTCTTTTTTTTCTTTTGCTGCACAGTTTGCAGGATCTGGGTTCATGGGCTGGGGGTCAGGCCTGAGCTCATGTGGTGGGAGTACCAAGTCTGAACTGCTGGACTAATAGAGAACCTCAGACCCCAGTGAATATTAATCAGAGTAAGGTCTCCCAGAGGTCTTCATCTAGGCACCAAGACCCAGCTATACACAGCTGCCTGCAAACTCCACTGCTGGAAACCTCAGGCCAAATAACCAGTAAGACAGGAACATAGTCCCACCCATGAAAAAAAATGAGATGACAAAAAATATGTTACAGACAAAGGAGCAATGTAAAAACCTAGAGAACTAAATAAATGAAGAGGAAATAGGCAACCTACCTGAAAGAGAATTCAGAGTAATGATAGTAAAGATGATCCAAAATCTCAAAAATAGAATGGAGGCATGGATCGAGAAAATACAAGAAATGTATAACAAAGACCTAGAAGAACTAAAGAACAAATAAACAGAAATGAACAACACAGTAACTGAAATGAAAAAATACACTAGAAGGAATCAATAGCAGAATAATTGAGGCAGAAGAATGAATAAGTGCACTCTAAGAAAGAATAGTGGAAATAACTATAACTGCTGAGGAGCAGAATAAAGAAAAAAGAATGAAAAGTATTGAAGACAATCTCAGAGACATCTGGGACAGCACTAAACACACCAACATTCAAATTACAGGGGTCCCATAAGAAGAAGTGAAAAAGAAATGGTCTGAGAAAATATTTGAAGAGATTATAATCGAAAACTGCCCTAACATGGGAAAGGAAATAGCCACCCAAGTCCAAAAAGCACAGAGCACCCCATACTGGATAAACCCTAGGAGAAACACACCAAGACATATATTAATCAAACAAAACTAAATTCAAAGGAAAAATATTAAAAGCAGCAAGGGAAAAGCAACAAAAAACATACAAGGGAATCCTCATATGGTGATTTTCTGGCAGAAACTCTGCAGGCAAGAAGGGAGTGGCAGGATATATTTAAAGTGAAGAAAGGGAACAACCTACAACCAAGATTACTCTACCCAGCAGGATATCATTCAGATATGACAAGAAATCAAATGCTTCACAGACAAGCAAAAGCTAAGAGAATTCAACACCAACAAACCAGCTTTACAAATGCTAAAGGAACTTCACTAGGAAGGAAACACAAGACAAGAAAAAGACCCACAAAAACAAACACAAAACAGTTAAGAAAATGGTAATGATAGGAACATATATAACGATAATTACCTTAAATGTAAACGGATTAAATGCTCCAACCAAAGACACAGAATGGCTGAATGGATACAAAAAATGACCCACATATATGCTGGCTACAAGAGACCCACTACAGACCTAGGGACACATACAGACTGACAGTGGGGGATGGAAAAAGATATCCCATGCAAATGGAAACCAAAAGAAAGCTGGAGTAGCAATACTCATATTAGACAAAATAGACTTTAAAATAAAGACTGTTACAAGAGTTAAGGAAGGACACTACGTAATGATCAAGGGATCAACCCAAGAAGAAGATATAACAATTATACATATTTACGCACCCAACAGAGGAGCACCTCAATCCATAAGGCAAATGTTAACAGCCATAAAAGGAGAAATTGACAGTAACACAACAGTAGTGGGGACCTTTAACTTCCACTTACACCAATGGTCAGATCATACAGACAGAAAATAAATAAGGAAACACAAACTTTAAATGACACAGTAGACCAGATAGATTTGATATTTATAGGCTATTCCACCCAGAAGTGGCAGAATACACTTTATTCTCAAGTGCACATGGAACATTCTCCAGGATAGATCACATCTTGGGTCACAAATCAAGGCTCAGAAAATTAAAATCGTATCAAGCATCTTTTCTGACCACAATACTATGAGATTAGAAATAAATTATAGGGAAAAAACCTGTAACAAACACAAACACAGGGAGGCTAAACAGTGTGCTGCTAAATAACCAAGATATCACTCAAGAAATCAGAGGAAATCAAAAAATACACAGAAACAAATGACAATGAAAACACGATGATCCAAAACCTATGGGACAGAGCAAAAGCAGTTCTAAGAGGGAAGGTTATAACAATTCAATCTCACCTCAAGAAACAAGAAAAATCTCAAATAAACAATCTAACCTTACACCTAAAGAAATTAAAGAAAGAAGAACAAAGAAAACCCAAAGAACAAAGTAAACCCAAAGTCAGTAGAAGTAAAGAAATCATAAAGAGCAGAAATAAATTAAATAAAGGAAACAATAGCAAAGATCAATAAAACTAAAAGTTGGTTCTTTGAGAAGAGAAACAAAATTGATAAACCTTTAGCCAGACTCATCAAGAAAAATAGGGAGAGGATGCAAATCAATAAAATTAGAAATGAAAAAAGGAGAAATTACAACAAGGATCATAAGAGACCACTATAAGCAACTATATGCCAATAAAATGGACAACCTGGAAGCAAAGGCCAAATTCTTAGAGAGGTACAATTTTCCAAGACTGAACCAGGAAGAATTAGAAAATATAAACAGACAAATCACAACTAATGAAATTGAAACTGTAATTAAAAATCTTCCAACAAACAAAAGCTCAGGACCAGATGGCTTCACAGGTGAATTCTATCAAACATTTAGAGAAGAGCTAACACCTATCCTTCTAAAAATCTTCCCAAAAGTTGCAGAGGGTTGAACAGTACCAAATTCATTCTATGAGGCCACCACCACACTGATACCAAAACCACACAGCGATATCACAAAAAAAGAAAATTACAGACCAATGTCACTGATGAACATAGATGCAAAAATCCTCAACAAAATGCTAGCAAACAGAATCCAACAACATATAAAAAGGATTGTACACAATGATCAAGTGGGATTTATCCCAGGGATGAAAGGATTCTTCAACATACACTAATCAATGTGATACACCATATTAACAAATTGAAGGATAAAAACCATATGATCATCTCAATAGATGCAGAAAAGGCTTTTGACAAAATTCAACAGTGTTTTTTGATGAAAACTTTCAAGAAAATAGGCATAGAGGGAATCTACCTCAACATAACAAAGGCCATGTATGACAAACCCACAGCAAACATCATTCTCAATGGTGAAAAATTGAAAGCATTTCCTCTAAGATCAGGAACAAGACAAGGATGTCCACACTCACCACTCTTATTGAACATAGTTTTGGAAGTCCTAGCCATGGCAATCAGAGAAGTAAAAGAAATAAGAGGAATGCAAATAGGAGAAAAACAAGTAAAACTGTCACTGTTTGCAGATGACATGATACTATACATAGAAAATCCTAGAGATGCTACCAGAAAACTACTAGAGCTCATCAATGAACTTGGCAAAGTTGCCAGGATACAAAATTAATACAGAGAAATCTCTTGCATTCCTGTGCACTAACAATGAAAGATCAGAAAGAGAAAACAAGGAAACAATCCTATTTGCCATCACCTCAAAAAGGATAAAATACCACAAATAAACCTACCTAAGGAGGAAAAAGATCTGTACTCAGAAAACTTTGACACTGGTGAAAGAAATCAAGGATAACATACAGATGGAAAGATATACCATGTTCTTGGATTAAAAGAATCAATACTGTGAAAATGACTATACTACTCAAAGCAAACTACAGATTCAATGCAATCCCTAACAAATTACGAATGGCATTCTTTACAGAATTAGAACAAAAAATTTTACAGCTTGTATGGATACACAAAAGACCCTGAATAGCCAAAGCAATCTTGAGAAAGAAAAGGAGAGCTGGAGGAATCAGGCTCTCTGACTTCAAAATATAATACAAAGCTACAGTAATCAAGACAGTATGGTACTGGCACAAAACAGAAATATAGATCAATGGTACAGGTTAGAAAGACCAGAGATAAACCCACACACCTATGGTCACCTAATCTATGACAAAGGAGGCAAGGACATACAATGGAGAAAAGACAGCTTCTTCAATAAGTGGTGCTGGGAAAACTGGACAGCTACATGTAAAAGAATGAAATTAGAACACTACCTAGCACCATACACAAAAATAAACTCAAAATGGATTAAAGACCTAAATGTACAACTGAACATTATAAAACTCTTAGAAGAAAACATAGGAAAAACACTCTTTGACATAAACCACAGCAAAATCTTCTTTGACCCACCTCCTAGAGTAGTGAAAATAAAAACAAACAAATGGGACCTAATGAAACTTAAAAGTTTGGCACAGCAAAGGAAACATAAACTAGACAAAAAGAGAACCCTCAGAAGGGGAGAAAATATTTGCAAATGAAGCAATGGACAAAGGATTAATCCCCAAAATATACAAACAGTTCATGCAGCTCAATATCAAAAAAACAAACAACCCAATCAAAAAGTGAGTGGAAGATCTAAATAGACATCTCTCAAAAGAAGACATGCAGATGGCCAAGAGACACATGAAAAGATGTTCAACATCACTTATTATTAAAGAAATGCAAATCAAAACTACATTGAGGTATCACCTCACACTGGTCAGAATGACCATCATCGAAAAATCTAGAAACAATAAATGCTGGAGAGGGTGTGGAGAAAAGGGAACCCTCTTGCACTGTTGGTGGAATGTAAATTGATACTCCCACTGTGGAGAACAGTATGGCGACTCCTTAAAAAATGAAATATGAAACTACCATATGACCCAGCAATCCCTCTACTGGGCATATACCCTGAGAAAATCATAATTCAAAAGACACATGTACTCCAATATTCCTTACAGCACTGTTTACAATAGCCAAGACATGGAAACAACCTAAAAGTCCAACAACAGATGAATGGATAGAGATGTGGTACATATATACAATGGAATATTACTCAGCCATAAAAAGGAATAAAACTGGGTCTTTTGTAGAGATGTGGATGGACCTAGAGTTTGTCATACAGAGGGAAGTAAGTCAGAAAGAGAAAAACAAATATTGTATATCAACGCATATATATGGAATCTAGAAAATTGGTACACGTGAACCTATTTCCAGGCCTCAAATCAAGATGCAGATGTAGAGAACAGCCATGTGAACATGGGGGTGGGGGGTGGGGAAGAGGAGGATGGGATGAATTGGGAGATTACGATTGACATATATACACTACCATGTGTAAAATAGATAGCTAGTGGGAACCAACTATAAAGCACAGGGTGCTCAGCTTGGTGCTCTGTGATGACCCAGATGGGTGGAATGGGGTGAGTGGGTGAGAGGGAGGTACAAGAGGGAGGAATATATATAGCTGATTCACTTCATTGTACAGCAGAGACTAACAAAACATTGTAAAGCAATTATACGCCAATAAACAAAAAGTGGAGAAAACTGAACTATAAAAAATATATATATATACATACATACACACACACAAAAGAGAACTCATATCCTTTGCCTATATGTGTTGGTGTCTTCCTGTCAATCACAGAATCATCAGATTTTTGACAACCATGCAATCCTATAAGTAAAAATCTTTCATATATGTGAAAGCCATTCTACCTTTCAACTTCCTCTTCTCTGGATGTAATACCTTTTGAAAATGTGTTATTTCAAGCCACCTAATCATCATTGCTTTCATCTACTTGCCACTTTCGTGTTCAAGCTCATTGAAAATTTTTGGTATTTTTTCTTAATAGTTTTAACCATGATGGGGTTTTTTTGTTTTTTTCTTTTGTTTCGTTTTTATTGTAATTCTGTAGAAAATGCATCTCTACTTTGACTTCAAAGACCCATGTTCAGATTCATGTTTTGCCATAAATTCTGTGTTCTTTGGTATTTATTTCACCTCTGAGCCTAATTTTTAAATGAAATCGTGGTAAATTAGATAATACACTACTATGCAGTTGTGAGGATTATTATGGTAATGTGAAATGTGTTGGGAAATATCCCTGATACATAATGAGTATTCAAAGAAAGTTAATTTCTTTTATGCATTTATCTATATGATTGTTCTTAATATCATACTCATGCATTTATTCTTATATATTTATGGCAGGATTTAATATTCAGTGATAAAAACAAGACATGGTCATTTACCATAGGGGTTGAGAAATGGTCTTATTGAGAAATACATTTTCCAGAAATCTCTTCCTTGTATAGTTCCAAGTTAGGGTTGCCTATAAGAAAATTTATGTAAGAGTTGAAAGATGGAAGTGAAGCAGCAGTAATTATGATGGGAAGGTTTGTGCAGGACTTCAAACACAGCTGCAGCTTACGCATGTTGTAGCTGATCTTCAGATACACTTTGTTGATGTCCTGCAGCAGCGGGATCTGCAGCTTCTTTGCCTCTAACTGGATATTCTCAGCTTGTCTGAGATCTGGGCCAGACACCTACACAGATATGAGGTCAAGTGTGCCAGCTTTAAAATATACAGGTCACTGTGTAGTCAGCTTTAAATGCAATGAGGGCTAGCTGTGGACAGTTTCCAGTTTGTCTTCTGGGTTCCTGTTTATTCTTTTAGATTTGCCTTTGCTTTCACTCATTTCATGCCCAGCTTTTAATCTTAGATGTCTGCCCTGCTTACATTCATGACTTCAGCCCTCTTTAGACACAGAATGGCTTTCATAGGTGCCATTACCAGCTCCCACAATTCAGTCAGTTCTATCATAAATCCCTTATTCCTTATCTCTCATAGTGGTCCTTCTTGCTTGAACTGATATGCCATAGGTAACTGGCTTACTATTTTTGGAAAAAGTTTTTTTTTTTTTATTTGAAAAGATGACATTTTTTATATCTGAGGCTCAAGAACTGCTCTCCTTTAATCATTCCATAGCAAATGTAGTGTGAGTTATAAAAGCACTGTTTGTGTCCAACTCTCATTCATCTATTATCCTTTTTTTCCCTTTAGATAATCCAGATTTATTGAGTCTCTATTGTGTGCCAGGACTTTGCCAAGTAGCTTGCATTATCTCATTTAATCTTCACAGAAATTCCATGAGGTGGGTTACTATTGCTATTGTCTATAGAAATGAGAGAATAAAAGTTCAGAGATAGCTGAGTTTCATATTGTCTCTGTGTTACTGGAACATAGTTCATGGACCATTTGAAAACTACCAACACATCAGTTTATAGAAAATCATAAATGTTGTTTACAAAGTGAGGGGACATACCAAATTTCAGACAAATTAAATACCACAGTGAGTTGTGAAACTTTATTTGGTTAAAGGTCATACATAGAAGATGGTACAGCCAAGAGTTTGAGTCTAAGATCTATATTCTATACCACCACACATTTTAGTATCATACTCTGTGAATCAGTTTGTTGTTTTCCACAAAAACTTGTTAGAATTGTGGTTGGGATTACACTGAGTATATTGATCCATTTGGGAAAATTTGACATCTTAGAACTATTGATTCTTTCAGTCTATAAATCTGTTATATTTCTCCATCTGTTTCCATCTCCTTTACCTTCTCTCAACTTTTATTTTTAAGTATAGAGGATTTACACATCTTTTGTTAAATTTATTCAAGTATTTTATTCTTATATGAATTACCCTTCTGAGTCTAAGGAATTAGGAAAGTTTTTTTTAAGTTATTGTGACACACTCTTGCTCATTTTAATTAATTAATTTGTTTGTTTGTTTATTTATGTCTGTGTTGGATCTTCACTGCTATGCGCGGGCTTTCTCTAGTTGCGGCGAGCTGGGGTTACTCTTTGTTGCGGTGTGTGGGCTTCTCACTGCAGTGTCTTCTCTTGTTGTGGAGCACGGGCTCCAGGCACGTGGGCTTCAGTAGGTTTGGCACGTGAGCTCAGTAGTTGTGGCTCATGTGCTCTAGATCTCAGGTTCAGTAGTTGTGGCACATGGGCTTAGTTACTCTGCAGCATGTGGGATCTTCCCAGACCAGGGCTCGAACCCGTGTCCCCTGCATTGGCAGACAGATTCTTAACCACTGCGCCACCAGGTAAGTCCCAGAATTAGGTAATTTGAATAATGTAACAAAACACACGGTGACAGAATTGGACTAGATAAAAGCTACTTATTAATGGCAAAATTTTCAAGTTGGGTAGCCCCTTTGCACCCTGTTATGGTAATATAAATATACTAACCAAAATATAGATAAATGTAGATCATTGTACCCTGAATAAGTACATTAGAATACATCATTAAATAGTACTCCAAATTTAGAATGTCTTGAGTTATTTCTTAGTGAGTCGCTGGATTTCGGTGTTAGATGGCAGAGTAAAAATTATCAAATACTAATGGAAGCAATGAGAAAATTAGTTCCATAGGCGTTCAGCTAAGATTGTCAAGATTGCCAACACAATGATTGGCCTAAAAATGGGGTTCTCAGATCAAGGCTGGTGGAAATTTCAAGAGAAATGGGAATACAGAGTACTTCATCATCTCAAAATCTGTGAGCATTTATGAAGGATGACATGGGACTAAATAAAAGCTTCTAAGTGATTGCAGATAGATGTGCATTTCAAGGATCTAGTGGCAGTTCTAGTAGTATGACAATGAGAAGAAAGGAGGTGATAAGACTCATGATGAAAGTTAGTATTTTGTTCATTCAAATGAGTTTCCAGCATGAAAATGGGTAAGTAATGGAAGGTATTTTTCAGCATGAATTGACAACATGTATTTGTTTACCAGGGTCAAACTAGCAGCTATAGAATAATGATGTACTAACTGATTATAATTCTAGTATTAAGGATTTAACAATAAAGAAGCAGATACTCTTTGTGCTGGCCCCACTTATAAATTCTTGGTGGCACTCAGGACTATTCAGGACTCTGAAAGTGTAGTATATAATATTGACTCCAATCCTTCCCTGCATGAATATTCTGCCATGGTTTCATCAAGGGTGGTTTATATGTTTTTGTTACAGGACTTTAGACTTAATTAAGGGACTTCCTTAGTCAATGGCAGGTCAGGGAAATGTAACAAAGTGCCAGTTCCAAGAGTAGGCGGTAAGGGCCTCAAGTGTTTGCACTATTCTTTGTACCTCTGCCACCGTCCTAAGAAAGGATTCCCTAGGTACCTATTATTCCTTCAGCCAGAGCCTTGGAGTAGGCCTGAATGATGGGTCAGGATTAGCTAGACCTGCAGCTTAATGCAGGAGCCACCAGGCCCTGCCCTACCTCACATCTCTGAGAATAAGTGATTATCTTGTTTTAAGCTTCTGAGTTGAAGTTGTATGTTCATCAGCCACACTGAAGCAACAATTAACTGACACAAACTTGGTACTGAATTAGAGAGCAGATGTAAGTAAAACATAAGATACATGCCATTGGATTTGGGACTGAGTCGTGGGTGAAGATTGGGAAAATGGTAGGGAAATTGAAAAATATCTGGGGGAGCTCCAATCAAAATGGTAGAGGAGAAGGACATGGAACTCATCTCCTCCCACAAATGCATCAAAAATACATCTACAAATGAAACAATTTCTTCTGAACACTAGCAGAAGACCTCAAACACATGAAAAGTCAAGAAAGATCTCCGTAATCAGGTAGGATGAAAGGAGCATAAAAAAGAAGCAGGACAGGACCTGCATCCCTGGGAGGGAGCTTCAGCATCCTGGGAAGCCCCCTCACTGGTGGAGAGATCAGCTGGGACAGAAAGGCAGCTTCAAAGGCTCAGAGGAGAACGCAACAACTGGTTAGTGGCAGGCAGAACAGAGACTTACACAGATGGTCTGTGCCACTGCCCCACACTCCCCAGCCTGAGATGTGTGTCTGCTGGTACAGGCAGGGGCTGGGTGCTGAAACTTGGGGTTTAGAGAACAGATCCAGGGAGAGAACTGGTGTTGGCTGCATGAATACAGCCTGAAGGGATTGGAGTGTGGTACAACCACAACTGGGAGTGTTCACAGAAGAAACCTGGGCCACCACAGAAGGGAGGTGCCACTGTTTAGTGACACGCAGAGGGCAGGATTGCCATTGCAGCCTCTTTCTCCACACACTGACCACCACCTCACCTTGGTGGGCTCTGGGAGCAGACACCAGCAGGTTGCCCATGCACAGAGGCAGGGCTGAGGTCACAGCTGAGCCCCAGGGGCCGCGTGGCTTGTGAAACAAGGCTGAAATATTTCCCCATGGCTGCATGAGCCACGGACTTACACCTTTGCCATTGGCTTTGTGAATTCAGCACTTGGGGGAGATCCAAACAGACAATGGGTGCTCCCTCAGCTGGGATGGGTCTGCCCTTAGCAGCTGTGGGCTTTGTGGGCATGTGCATTAAGGGGGCTGGGACAAGTCAGGGTATGAACTGCCTCCATAGCTCCAACAGCAGTTCCAGGTGTATGACTACTGTAGTCCTGGGACTTGATTTCAATGGATCTGCACTGGTGGCCTTGTGAAAACAATGCCTGAGGGACACCAGAGCCGATTGCTTGCATTCCCACAGTTAAGGTGGGGCTGAGGGCAGTGTCAACAACAGTGTACTTTGTGAGCCCACACAAAGGGTGACGTTACACAGCAGAGCACACTCACCAGTGAACACCTCTGGTGGAGGACTACTCAGTGGCTCCTCTCCCAGTGGGAGCACTGCAATCCTGCCTACTTTGCACCACTGCTCAGAAACATCTGTGGGCTTACACTGAACAACAAGGGAGCAGACCCTGCTACTGACAGGGCAATGCCAACCACAGAGCAAAAAGGAGACCCTGCTCAATATCCAATGCGGCTCTGGTCACCACAACACCATTCACACCTCTTATCAAGAGGATAATGGACAGCATACACTGAGGAAAGAGGCAGCAGACATCCAAAATAAAAACAGCCCTTGCACCAGAAACATTAAACCTACGCAGGCTATGCAGCAATGTTCCCACATAAAAATAGCCCTCCAAGACCACAGTAGATAATTGTTTCTCCTAAATTCATAGAGCAAGAGAAATATAAGTAAAAAAAGAAGTAGAGGAAACACTTCCAATTAAAACATCAAGAGAATTCCCCTGGAAGACCAAACAATGAAACAGACCTATTCAGTCTAATAGACATTGAGTTCAAAAAGGAGATAATGAAAATACTGAAGGAATTAAGAAAAGCTACTGACAGGCATGCAGATTACTGTAAAAAAGAACTAGAAAATATAAGGAGGAGTTAAGAAAAATTAGAAAATTCATTTGCAGAGATGAAAGCTGAACTAAAGGCAATGAATATCAGAATGAATAATGCAGAAGAATGAATAAGTGATCTGGAAGATAGAGTAATGGAAATCACCCAATTAGAACAGCAAATAGAAGCCAAAATTAAAAAAAAAAAAAAGCAATACAAGGTACCTATGGGATAATACAAAGCATGTCAATCTATGCATAATAGGGATCCCAGAAGGAGAAGAAAGAGAAAAGGGGATTGAAAATGTATTTGAAGAAATTATGGCTGAAAACTTCCAAAACCTAAGGAAGGAAACAGATGTCTAGGTACAGGAAGTACAGAGGGTCCCAAACAAGATAAACCCAAACAGACCTACACAAAGATATATAATTAAAGTGGCAAAAGTTAAAGAGATGATTCTAAAGGCAGCAAGAGAAAAACAAAGAGTTAATTACAAGGGAACCCCAATAAGTCTATCAGCTGATTTCTCTACAGAAACTTTGCAGGTCAGAAGGGAGTGGCAAGATACATTCAAAGTCCTGAAAGGGAAAAATCTGCAACTTAGTATACTTTATCCAGCAAAACTATCATTTAGAATGGGAGGAGAGAGAAAGAATTTCTCAGACAAGCAAAACTAAAAGAATATAGCAGTATTAAACCTATCCTAAAGGAAATTTGAAAGGTCTTCTCTAAATGGAAAAGAAGAATCTATAGGAAAGAGAAAAATCACAATTAGAAAGTAAATCACTTAAATAAGCCAGTAACAAATTTAAAAAATATATCTAAAAACTTCTGTGAAAGCAATGATAACCACAGTGAACAGCAAAAGGATGAACATGAAGATGTAAAAGAGGACATCAAAATCATAAAGTGTGGGAGAGAGGAGTAAGATAATGTAGATTGTTTTCTTACAATGTGTTTGAGCTTATATGACTACCAGTCTAAAGCAAGTAGATATAGGAAGGGGTTAAACTACTTGAAAAATGGGGCAACCACAAATCAAAAATTTTCAATATATTCACAAAAAACAAAAAGAAGAGAACGTAAGGATGATACAAAAGAAAATCATCAAACCACAAAAGGAAAAACAAAAAGAAAAAAGGGACAAAGAAGAAACATAAAACCAATGTGAAAACAAAGTCTAAAATGACAATAAATACATATATCAATAATTACCTTAAATGTCAATGGACTAAGTGCTCCAATCAAAAGACACAGAGTGGCAGACTGGATAAAAAAACAAGAGCCTACATTATGCTGTCTACAAGAGAGTCACTTTAGGGCAAAGGACACACATAGATTGAAAGCGAGGAGATGGAAAAAGGTATTTCATGCAAATGGAAATGACAAGAAAGTGGGGGTCACAATACTCATATCAGACAAAATAGACTTTAAAACAAAAGCTATAAAGAAAGATAAATAAGGACACTATATAAGGATAAAAGGATCAATACAAGGAGAGGATATTACACTTGTCAACATATATGCACCCAATAAAGAAGCACCCAAATACATTAAAAAATACTAACAGAAATAAAGGGAGAAATTGATTGGAATACAGTAATAGTAGGAGACTTTAATACCCCACTCACATCAATGGACGGATCTTTGAGACAGAAAATCAATAAGGCAGCAGAGATCCTAAATGATACAATAGAGCAGTTAGACATAATTGATATTTTCTGGACATTTGATCCAAATAAAAAGATAATACACATTCTTTTCAAGTGCACATGAAACAGTCTCTAGGATTGACCACATACTAGGGCACAAAACAAGCCTCAGCCAATTTAAGAGTTCTATTTCAAGCATCTTTTCTGACCACAATGACATGAAACTAGAAATCAACCACAGGAAAAGAAATGAGAAAAAAACAATTACATGGAGACTAAACAACATGCTACTAAAAAACCAATGGGTCAGTGATTAAATCAAAGAAAAAACTTAAAAATACCTTGAAGCAAATGACAATAAAAACACAACCACACAAAATCTATAGGATACAGCAAAAGCTGTTAGAGGGAGGTTCATAGTGATACAGGCCTTCTTTAAGAAACAAGGGAAACCAACCTAACCCACCACCTAAAAGAATTAGAAAAAGGAGAACAAACAAAGCCTCAATTCAGCAGAAAGAAGGAGATAATAAAGATCAGAGTGGGAATAAATAAAATAAAATAGAAAAAAAATCAATAAAACAAAGAGCTGGTTCTTTGAAACAAAATTGACAAACCTCTGATCAGGCTCACCAAGAAGAAAAGAGAGAAGACCCAAATAAACAAAATATTTAAGAAATGAAAGAAGAGAAATCACAACTGATACTGCAGAAATACAAATAGAGAATACTATGAAAAATTATATGTTAATAAATTTTACAACCTAGAAGAAAGGAACAATTTTCTAGAAACATACAGCCTACCAAAACTGAATCAAGAATAAACAGATAACTTGAACAGACCCATCAATAGAAGTGAAATAGTATCTGTAACAAATAACTCCCTACAAATAAAAGTCCAGGACCAGATGGCTTCACTGGGGAATTCTACAAAACACAGGAAAAAGAATTTATAGCAATCCTTCTCAAACTCCTCCAAAATACTGAAGAGGAAGAAACACTCTCAAAGATGTTCTATGAAGCCACCATCACCCTGATACCAAAACCAAAGACACTACCAAAAAAGAAAATTACAGGCCAATACCTTTGATGGATATAGATGCAAAAATTCTCAACAAAATATTGTCAAATCAAATCCAACAACACATAAAAACGATCATACACCACAACCAAATTGGATTCATTCCAGGATCACAAGGATGGTTCAACATATGCAAAATCAATATAATACACCACAACAAAAGACAAGACAAAAGCCACATGATCATATAAATAGATACAGAGAAAACACTTGATAAAATTCAACACCCATTCATGATTAAAAAAAAAAAAAAAAACTTATGAAAGTGGGTGTAGAGAGAATGTCTCTAAACATAATAAAAGCTATTTATGACAAACCCACAGCCATTATAATACTCAATTATATTTCAGCTTTTCAGTGAAAAGCTGAAAAAGTCTTCCTGCTAAAATCTGGAACAAGACGATGGCCACTCTCACCATTTCTCTTCAATATAGTATTGGAAATCCTAGCCATAGCAATCAGACAAGAAAAAGAAATAAAAAGGATTCAAATTGGTAGGGAAGAGGTACAATTGTCATTATACACAGATAATGTACTATATATATAGAAAACCCTAAAGACTCCACACACAAAACTACTAGAACTGATAAACGAATTCAGCAAGGTAGCAGGATACAAGATTAACATACAGAAATCAGTTGCATTTCTTTACACTAACAATTAAATATCAGAAAGGGAATGTAAACAAACAATCTATTTTAAAATCACATAAAAAAACTTAAGGGGCTTCCCTGGTGGCTCAGTAGCTGAGAGTCTGCCTGCCAATGCAGAGGACATGGATTCGAGCCCTGGTCCAGGGAGATCCCACCTGCTGCAGAGCAACTAAGCCTGAGTGCCACAACTGCTGAGCCTGCAATCTAGAGCCCGTGAGCCACAACTGCTGAAGCCTGTGTGCCTGGAGCCTGTGCTCTGCAGTGGGAGAGGCCACTGCAGTGAGAGGCCCATGCACTGCAGTGAAGAGTGGGCCCTGCTCACCACAACTGGAGAAAGCCTGCATGCAGCAATGAAGACCCAACACAGCCAAAAATAAAAATAAATAAATTTATTTTTTTAAAATAACTTAGGAATAAACTTCACCAAGGAGGTGAAAGACTTATATGATGAGATCTATAAAACATTAATAAAGGAAATTGAAGGTGATTCAAAGAAATAGAAAGATATACCATGCCCTTGGACTGGAAGAATTAATATTGTTAAAATGACCATACTACCCAAAGCAGTCTACAGATTTAATGAGATCCCTATCAAATTACCCATGACATTTTCCACAGAACTAGAACAAATGATCCTAAAGTTTGTATGGAACTATAAAAGACCCAGAATTGCCAAAGCAATCCTAAGGAAAAAGAACAAAGGCATAACCCTCCCAGACTTTAGACAATACTACAAAGCTACAGTAATTAAAACAGCATGGCAATGGCACAAAAACAGACATACGGATCAATGGAACAGAATAGAGAGCCCAGAAATAAACCCACACACCTATGGACAATTAATATTCGACAAAGGAGGTAAAAATATACAATGGGAAAAAGTCTCTTCAGCAAGTGGTGTTGGGAAAGTTGGGAATCTGCATGTAAATCAGTGAAGTTAGAACACATCCTCATGCCATACACAAGAATAAACCCAAAATGGCTTAAAAACTTAAATGTAAGACAAGACATCATAAAACCCCTAGAAGAGAGCATAGGAAAAACATTCTCTGACATAAATCCTACCAATTTTTTTTTCTTAGGTCAGTCTCCCAAGACAATAGAAATAAAAGCAAAAATAAACAAATGGGACCTAGTCAAACTTACAATTTTTGCACAGCAAAGGAAAACATAAACAAAATGAAAAGCAACCTACAGAATGGGAGAAAATATTTACAAATGATGTAACTGACAAGGGCTTAATTTCCAAAATATACAAACAACTCATACAATTCAATAACAAATACCAAACAATACAATTGAAAAATAGGCAGAGGAACTAAATAGACATTTCTCCAAAGAAGACATACAGATGACCAACAGGCACATGAAAAGATGCTTGTCATCACTAATTGTTAAAGAAATGCAAATCAAAACTATAATGAAGTATCACCTCACAGTGGTCAGAATGGCCATCATTAAAAAGTCTACAAATAACAAATGTGGAGAGGGTGTGGAGAAAAGGGAACCCTCTTACAATGTTTGTGGGAATGTAAATTGGTGCAGCCACTATGGAAAATAGTATGTTGGTTCCTCAAAAAACTAAAAATAGGGTTGCCGTATAATCTAGCAATCCCACTCCTGGGCATATACCCAGATAAAACTATAATTTGAAAAGATACATGCACCCCTATGTTCAGAGCAGTACTATTCACAATAGCCAAAACATGGAAACAACCTAAATGTCCATTCAACGGATGAATGGTTAAAGATGTGGTACATATATACAATGGAGTACTACTTGGCCATAAAGAAGAATGAAATAATGTCATTTGCAGCAACATGGATGCAACTAGAAATTATCATACTAAGCAAAGTAAGTCAGAAAGTGGAAGATAAATACCATATGGTATCACTTACATGTGGAATCTAAAGTACAACACAAATGAACATACCTACAAAACAGAAACAGGACTCACAGATATAGAGGACAGACTTGTGGTTGCCAAGGTAGGGAGTGGGGGAAGAAAGGATAGGGAGTTTGAGATTAGTAGATGCAAACTATTTTATATAGGATGGATAAACAGCAAGGTCCTACTGTATAGCACAGGGAAATATATTCAATGTCTTATGATAAAACATAATGGAAAAGAATATGAAAAAGAATATATATATGTACTACTGAGTCATTTTGCTGTACAGCAGAAATTAACAACATTGTAAATCAACTATACTTCAATAAAATTATATATATATA
>NW_020172818.1:13928447-14022931 GCF_003031525.2 Neophocaena asiaeorientalis asiaeorientalis | reverse complement strand
TTCAGTGTGAGAGATGAATGTATTTTCAATAAATTGTACTGAAAAAATATATATATATATATATATATATATATATATATGGAAAAATAATGACATATTGGGTAGAGGCAAAAACTTTTAAACTTTCATCTGATATAACTTGGAAGATAAATATGTACCACACTAAACTGTAGCCTTGGGCAAGATAGTTTATAAGCAAAATATAAAAAGTGTGAGCTGATCTTTCACCTGCATATAGTGTATTTCTACAAGAAAGAAATGAGATCAGAAAATAATTTATTAGTTTGTAAGCAGAATGTTATAAACACAGAAATTATTGGATTTGAAAATTAAACTTCCTCCTCCTCAGCTTTCCAGCCAATAGAAGATTAAGATACAAGATGGGAGCAAAGATTAGCATACAGCCTGGGGGCATAGAACAAATCAGAGTTTGGCCCTCACACCATTTGTTAAGGTTTCTGAAAAAATTAAGATGGTGCCTAGTAGATCTCTTCAAGCCCTAAAAAAAAGCATCTGTAGAAAGGCTTTCTGGATAAAAGAGCCTACTGGTTTTTTTAACTGTTTTTTAATAGCATATAAAAACACATAATAATTTTATACAAATCATGCAAGCTTAATTTTTAACATATTCATTTTGAATTATATAAAAGAATCACATTATATATTTTCAGAAGATTAAATATTTTATTATTGGTAGATACTTTGGGTTTTGATACTCAGGAGCAATTATTTTTCATCACAAAATAAAGCATTTTCTACATATGAAGATAGTTACATTGAGAAATGTGAGACTACTGGCATAGTCCACAGAAGCCTACTGGGTCCAAGATTAAGAGTAGGAAAAAAAGTGCACGTTCAAGAAAATTGTGGCTGTTTGGGAGCCCATGAAATACATTGAAAAATAGAAGGTACACAATATCCTTGAGATATTTGGTTGGCAAAATGCTGAAATCCAGGACTGAGAGAACTGGGCCTGCTGGAATTGTAAGGCCTCTGAGCCTCCAGCTGTCTACAGCAGGGAACAGTCTGAGAAAGTTGCTCAGCTTCCACAAAGGTTATCTGTGACAAAGTTCTTTTCAGAAATGGCCAGAGAAGATAATTGGGAAAAAATGACGTTCAAGAGGGTAGAACAACAAACCAAGAGAGTGATTGACTGGGGAACCACTTCCTGCAAGCACAATTAGGATCTTATCTAAGACCACTCCCTATCTCTAAAAATGTTGCCTGGCAACATTTTCCCAATGGGTTTTCAAAATTATAGCCCAATGCCTACTATGCACCTGTGTCTCATTCTTCTCTCTTCCTCCTTTCAAATGGGAGTGCTTATTGCAACTATTCTTTCACTCTTCCAGTGGTGTGTGTTGTGTTTGGGGGAAATGACTTGCCATTTTAGATCATAGGTTTCCAGATCAAAAAGGGCCTCATCTGGACTGATGTTGATTATAAGATCCTGAACTTGGAGCCTAATGTCATGTGGTATGAGACTTTCAATGACTCTGGAAGAGGGTGAGATTTTTGTTTGTTTCTGTTTGGTTTTTTGCCTGGGTGGAGGGGTCACAAATGAATAATTGTGACCAGAATATAGATTATGGTAGACTGAAATTTTGTATCCAATTCTTCATTCCTTTCCACACCCATGTTCTTGTCATGACCTTATCTGGAGCATAATGCTCTTTCCTATGCCTTGATTTTTGACTTTAGCCATGTATCTTATATTGTCCACTTGCATGTGGAGAATAGTGACAGTATGCTTATTCTGAGCCTGGACCTGAAGTGGCATTATTATTTTTATACAGCCCTCTTTGTATATCTGCCATCTCTGTGAAAAGAGCATCCCTGCTGTCCTATCAGCCAGAATTAACTGAGTGAACCAAGACAACCAGACCTACAGCTTGAAGCAGAGCCACATAGTTGGGTCCAATCTAGATTAGCTGATCCCAGCTTACCTGCAGTACTATGAGGAAGAACAGATTATTGTTGTTTTATGCCACATTTGAGTTTTAGAATGGTTTGTTAAATAGCATTTAACAATATGTAACTGATACACAATGTATAGTACTCACAAAAAGGAGGAGCAAAGAGTAACACCAGCAGGAAAGAGTACATCTGCTAGTGCAGCCACCCACTTGCCAATGAGACTGCCCTTTTTAGTTTCTGACTCCCACCCTGTTCATCCTAACCCTGCTAAAACCCTTTCTCATATTCAGGTGACCTTAGTTAGTAGTCTCATGTGCTTCAGAGGTCTAAAATGAAGTAGACCAACAAAGTCTCCTGAGTAAGAAAACACAGTTTATCTTCTAAAAAGCATTCTGAATGAATGGTGATGGCCGATATTTTTTTTCCTGTGCAGTGAACTGAATGTCTCTTCCCACATTATTCATATGTTGAAGCCCTAATCCGCAAAGTGGTATTTGGAGCTGAGGCCTTTGGTAAGTAATTGGGTTTAGATAAGGTCATGAGGGTTTAACTCTGATGATGGGATTAGTGCCCTTATTAGAAGAGGAAGAGACCAGAGCCCTTTCAGTCTCCAACATGTAAAAATACAGCAAAAACGCAGCCTTCTACCAACCACAAAGATGGCTCTCGTTAGTTATTGAATCTGCCATCACCTTGATCTTGGGCCCCTCATCCTTCAGAACTTTGAGAAATAAACATTTGTTGTTTAAGCTACCCTTTCTATAGTATTTTGTTATAACAGCCTAAGCACCAAAGACATTCTATTATTTGAAATTACTTAAAAATGAGGCATTAAAGGAGTAATGTCAGCTACATGGCTGAATAAGATGTCCCTCATTGTATTCCCCTCTCAACAACAACAATTTTGTATCCATCTGTGGGCAAAAGTGCCTTTGTGGAAGCTGTGGGATCCAGCACCATACAATAAGGGACCTGAGAGAAGTCTCATCCACCCATGCCTTGAGTAATAAGCATACAGACCTTGGTCTTGGCTCTGGACAATAAAGTGGCCCATGAACTGGCTCCAGTATCCCTTGGCCATGGTCTGAAAGTCCCTAGAGAATGCTGTCTTAGAGAGCCACCCACAGATGAGAGAGGCTTTATGGAAATCCAGGTTTCCAGGGGAAAATTTCTAACACAGTACTGTAGCAAAAAAATACAAGTTTGGGTGTATTGGAGAGGGTAAGAGGAACTGTTTGACTTTATTCACATTATCCCTTAGCACATAGCTGAATGCCAAGATAAATCTTCTCAGCCCATGATTTCTCTCACTGGGGAAAGTGGAAGCTGTGTGGGATGCTGCCTTAGAGGCTTTCTCTCATCCCATCTAGAATACTGAGTCATGGGTGGGAAGAGGCTGAGAGTGTAGCAGCTGGGACTCTTGAAGAACATTAAAGGAAAATAGATTCTACTGACTGCATCATGGACTCCATCAAGAAAATCACCCATGAGCTAGTAGGATGCCTTACCCATGGATCACCTCAGCTGACCAATGGGCAGTTCCAGCACTCTGCATACCTCACTTACACACACACACACACACACACACGCACACCCTATGGCCAGCTCTCTGAGTACACTCTGACAATGAGGAGAGCAGGCTTAGGTAGATGACTAGTGAACACGAGCAGAAAACCAGCAAAATCTGTGGGCTACAGAGAGAGCACAAAATTGAGCTTCATCTCTGCCCTTAAGAAAGCAACAGGAAGCCTGTCAGTATGAGGCCTGGTGCCTTGCAGGATCCAGAGAAGACCTACAAGGTTAAGAATTCTGTCATAAGAGGGAGCAAGATGTGTGAAGTAGGTGTATCCATAGAAGGTGAGGAAAGCCTCAGAATCCCTAAAAGGGCTTATGGAAGGTTTTTCTCTCAAAGTCAGTTAATAAAAAACTGGAGGAGGTGACAGCTAGTTCAAATGTGAAGACAGCAACACAAAACTTTAAGGAATATGAAAAATCAAAGAAACGTGATCACACCAGAGAATCATAATACTCTTCCAGAAACCAACTCCCAAAGGCATAGAGGTCTTCAATTTATCTCAAAGAATTCAAAATAGTTGTTTTAAGTAAGTTCAATGAGGTACAAGAAAAAGACAATGGAACAAAATCAGGAAAACAGTACATGAATAAAATGAGAAGTTTAACAAAGATAAAAATCATTAAAAAAAGAACAGAAAGCTAAAGAATACAATGAATAAAATGAAAAGTGCAATAGAAAACATCAACAAAAAGAATGGATCAGAAGAAGAAAAATCTGTGAATTAGAAGACAGGACTTTTGAAATTATCCAGTCAGAGGAGAACAAAGGAAAAAGAATAAGAAAGGGTGAAGAAAGCCTTCATGACCTATAAGATACCATCAAAAGAAATGATGGTATTTCAAAAGAAATGAGAATTACTGAGAGTCCCAGGAGAGGGAGAAGATGGCAGAAAATTTATTTAAAGAAAGAATGGCTGAGAATTTCCCAAATTTGGGGAGACATTTGGGTATCCAAGATAATGAAGCTCACAGGTCACCAAACAACATCAACTTAAAGAGATCTTCTCCAGGACACATTATAATAAAACTATCAAAAATCAAAGACAAAGAGAGAATCTTAAAAGTGGCAGGAGGACAAGAGAAAAGAAACTTGTAATTTACAAAAGAAACCTCTATAACACTATCTAAGTTGTTTTCTCAGCAGAAACCTTACTGGCCAGGAGAGAGTGGCATGAAATATTCAAAGTGCTGAAAGAATTAAAAAACTACCAACCAAGAGTACTGTGTCCAGTAAAGTTGTCCTTCAGAAATTAAGGAGAGATAAAGACTTTCCCAGACAAAAGCAGAGGTAGTTCATCACTATTAGAAATTCCTTACAAGAAATAATGAAAGAATTTATTCAAGCTAAAATGACAGGATGCTAATGAGTTAAACGAAAATATATGAAAATATACATCACATGGTAAAGGTAAATATATAGTCAAAATCAGAATACTATAATACTATAACATAGCTACCATAATTTTTTACTGAATACACAATATAAAAGAGTTAATTACAACATCAAAAACATAAAATGGGGCAGTAAACAGGTACAGTTTTTGTATACGATTAAAGTTAAAGTTAGGTTGTTATCAGCATAAAATAGACCTTATAACATTTTTTAATGTAATCTGCATGGTAACAACGAAGCATAAACCTGGAGTAGATACACAAGAGATAAGGAGAAGGAAATCAAAGCATGCCAATATGGAAAGTCATAAATTTACAGAGGAAGGGCAGCAAGAGAGGGAGAAAAATTACAAGGGAACTATAAAACAGCCAGACACAATAAGATGTCATTAGTAAGTCCTTACCTATTAATTATGTCTCCAAATGTAAATGGATTAAATTTTCCAATTAAAAGGTGTACAGTGACTGGTGGATTAAAGAAAAAAGATACAACTATATGTCATCTACAAGAGATTCACTTCAGCTTTAAGCACACACAGGCTCAAAGGGATGGGAAAATATATTCCATGTAAGTGGAAACAAAACAAAACAAAAAAGCAGAAATAGCTATACATATATTAGACAAAATAGACTTTAAGTCAAAAACTGTAACAAGAGACAAAAAAGATCATTTTATAATGATAAAGAGGTCAATTCATCACAGGATGTAACAATCATAAATATATATGTACCCAACATCAGAGCACCTAAATATAGTAAACAAATGCTAACAGATCTGAAAGGAAAAATAAACAATACTATAATAATAGGGAACTTCAGTAACTCATTTTCAACAACACGGATCATCTAGGTAGAAAGTCAATAAGGAAACATTAACTTGAACTATACTTTAGAGCAAATAGACCTAACAGACATATATAGAACATTACATCCAACAGCAGGAAAATAAACATTTTTCTCAAGTGCATGCATAACATTCTCCAGAATAGATTATATAATAGATCACAAAGCAAGTTTTAGCAAATTTAAGAAGACTGAAATTGTATCAAGTATCTTTTCTGGCCCAAATAGTATGAAATTAGACACTAGTAAAAAAGGAAAACTGGAAAATTCATAAATATGTGGAATTTAAACAATACACTCATGAACTACCAATGGCAAGGAAGAAATCAAAATATTTTGAAACAAATGAAAATGGAAATACAACATACCAAAACTTATGGGATGCAGAAAAGGAGTTCTAAAAGGAAAATTTATAGCAATCAATGGCTATGTAAAGAAAAATGAAAGCTCTAAAACAATCTAACTTTACAACTCAAGAACTAGAAAAAGAACAAAGCCCAAAGTTAGCAGAAGGAAGAAAATAACAAAGATCAGAGAAGAAATAAATGAAATAGAGACCAAAAAAATAGAAAAAAATCAATAAAACTAAGAGCTGTTTTTTGAAAAGATAGACAAAATTGACAAACCTTTAGCTAGATTAACTGAGAAGAAAAGAAAGAAGACTCAAGTAAATAAAATCAGGAATAGAAGAGGAGACATTACAACTGATACCACAGAAATACAAATGATCATAGGAGACTACAGTGAAGAATCATATGCCAACAAATTGGATAACATAGAAAAAATGGAGAAGTTCCTAGAAACATGCAACTGACCAAGACTGAATTATGAAGAAACAGAAAATCTGAACAGACCAATTTCAAGTATGGAGATTGAATCAGTAATCAAAAAACTCCCAATAGGGCTTCCCTGGTGGCACAGTGGTTGAGAGTCTGCCTGTCGATGCAGGGGACACGGGTTCGTGCCCCAGTCCAGGAGGATCCCACATGCTGTGGAGTGGCTGGGCCCGTAAGCCATGGCCGCTGGGTCTGTGCATCCGGACCCTGTGCTCCGCAAAGGGGGGGGCCCACAACAGTGAGAGGCCTGCATACCGTAACAACAACAACAAACAAAAACTCCTAATAAAGAAGAGCCTGGAACTAAATGGCTTCACTGATAAATTCTACCAAACATTTGAAGAAGAATTAATGCCAGTTCTTCTCAAACTCTTCAAATAAATTGAAAAGGAGGGAACATTTCCAGACTTACTTTACAAGGCCAGAATTATCCTGATAGCAAAGCTAGATAAAGACATTACAAGAAAAGAAAATCATAGGTCAATATCCCTGATGAATATAGATACAAAAATTCTCAATAAAATATTAGCAAACATAATTCGACAGTACACTAAAAACATTAAAATGATCATACACCATGGTCAAGTAGGATTTATCCCTGGCATGCAAGGATGGTTCAACATATGTAAATCAATAAATATTAGACACCACATTAATAGAATGAAAGATAAAAAATCTATGATCATCTCAAGAGATGCAGGAAAGCATTTGAAAAATATAAATCCTTTTATGATAAAAACTCAACAAATTGGATATAAAAGAAAAATACCTCAACATAATAAAGGCCATATATGGAAAACCCACAGCTACCATCAACAATGTAACTAACACACAACTGTAAAGCAATTATACTCCAATAAAGATGTAAAAGAAAAAATAAAAACTAAAAAAATAAAATAAAATCAGGAATAAGACAAGGGTACCTATTCTCACCACTGCTATTCAACACAGTAATAGAAATCCTAGCCAATCGGGCAAGAAAAAGAAACGAAAGGCATCCAAATCAGAAATAAAGAAGTAAAATTGTTTGCAGATATGATCTTATATAAAGAAAATTTTAAGGACTCCATTAAAAAACCTGTTATAACTAATCAGCAAATTCAGTGAAGTTGGAGGATACAAAAATCAACATAAGAAATCAGCTGCATTTCTATAAACTAATTCTTGTTCTATGAACTATCTGAAAAGGAAATAAAGAAAACAATCCCATTCACAATAACATCAAAAACAATAAAGTACTTAGGAATAAATTTAACCAAGGTGAAAGACATGTACACTGAAAATTATAAATTTTGATTAGAGAAATTAAAGAAAACACACATGCATGGAAATATATATCTCGCTCATGGATTGGAAGAATTAATATGGTTAAAATATCCCTTCAATCCAAAGCCATCTATGGTTTGAAAGCCATCCATCAAAGTTCCAATCCATTGTTCACAGGTAAAAATAATCCCCAAATTTGTATGGAACCACAAAAGACCCTGTATAGTCAAAGCAATCATGAGGAAGAAGAAAAATGCTAGAGGCATCACATTTCTTGATTTCAAACTACTACAAATCTGTAGTAATCGAAACAATATGGTTCTAGCATAAAAATAGACACATAGACCAATGGAACAGAATTGAGAGCCCAGAAATAAACACTCATGTATATAGTCAACTAATATTTGACAAGGGAGCCAAGAATACTCAATGGGAAAGATAGTCTCTTCAATAAATGGTTTTGGGAAAACTGGATAATGGCATGCAGAAGAATGAAATTCTATCTCTATCTTATACTACTCAAAAAATTAACTCAAAATAGATTAAAGACTTAATCATAAGACCTGAAATCATAAAGCTCCTAGAAGAAAACTTAGGGGAAAATCTCCTTGACATTGATTCTGGCAGTAAGACATTGGATATAATATGAAAAGTACAAGCAACAAAAGCAAAAATGAGTCTGTGCGACTACATCAAACTAAAAAGCTCCTGCACAGCAAAAGAAACAATCATCATAATGAAAAGGCAACCTGTGGAATGGGACATAAATATTGTAAACCAGATATACGATAAGCAGTTAACATCTAAACTATTAGGAACTCATACAACTCAACAGAAAAAAAAATCTGCTTAAAAAGTGAACAGAGGAACTGAATAGACATTTTTCCAAAGATGACATATAAATGGTCAATAGGTACTTGAAAAAAATGCTTAACATCATTAATCATCAGGGAAATGCAAATCAAATCCACAAGATATCACCTCACACCTATTAGAATTGCTATTACCAAAAAGACAGGAGATAACAAGTGTTGGCATGGATGTAGAGAAAATGGAGCCCTTATGCATTGTTGGTGGGAAGGTAAATTGGTACAGCCATAATGGAAAACACTATGGAGGTTCCTCAAAAAATTAAAAATAGAACTACCATACGATCCAGCAATCCTACTACTTGGATATATACTTTGGTATATGAAATGAAGTCAGTATCTTAAAGAGATATCTGTATTCCTATGTTCATTGCAGCATTATTTACAATAGCCAACATATGGAAACAACCTAAGTGTCTGCCCACAGATGAACAGTTAAAAAAGATTTGGTATATGTGTGTGTGTGTGTGTGTGTGTGTGTGTGTGTGTGTGTAGATATATAGATAGATAGATACAATTTAATGTTCAGCCATGAGAATAAAGGAAATCCTGCCATTTGGTACAACCTGGATGGACCTTGAGGGCATTACACTAAATGAAATAAGTCAGACAGAGAAGGAAAATACCATATGATCTCACTTGTAGGTGGAATCTAAAAAACCTTAATTCAGAAACAGAGGCTAGAATGGTGGTTACCAAGAGCAGGCAGTGGGGGAAATGGGGAGATGTTGGACAAACTTCCAATTATAAATTAAGTTCTGGAGAGCTCATGTATAGCATGGTGACTATAGTTAACAATACTGTATTATACACATGAAAGTTGCTAAGAGAGTGGATATTAAATGGTTTCACAACAAAAAGAAATGGAAATTATGTGAGGGGATAGAATTGTTAACAAACCCTACTGTGGTAATCATTTTGCAGTATATGTATCAAATCATCACATTGTACCTTAAACTTATACAATGTTATATGCAAATTATATCTCAATAAAGCTGAAAAAATAAAATGAGGCATTAAATAGGTAGAATTTATCTTATTTCTTTCACCACACTGTGCAGTAAATCTTCTGTTTGCCCAACCAGATATAGTATCCACCATTATCCACGTTGCTCTCTGCACTGGGAGGTGACCTATGTAGATTACCTAGTGGGATCCCCAACCCTTTGGCTTCTGGTGGTGGTCTGCCAATAACGAATCCTGGCAGGAGATCAGAGATGGGTAGGGGATTGAGACCAGGGTAGTTATTCTCCTGGATCCTTCCCTTCAGGTTTACCATGGGTTGGCAACTTCCCCTAAGTGGAATCTGTGGTCTCTTGGCAGTGCTCCCTACATGACCCTTTCCTGCTGAGTTCCAGGGAGAGCTACCTCTCCTCAGGTCCCTAGGGAGATAACATCATTCTCAGTCTCAGGGGATGACATTCTGACTTGTGATTTTCCTATATCCTGTCCTTTATGTGGTCATCCCAATTTAGTGTGCTGGAACATTGATGGAAACACAAGTAATCAGATCCACATAATGTAAACCATAGCTAGTTGATCTCACCTGAAATAATCAGAAAACAATAGTGTATAAAGAAAACACATTTCTTAAAAATTATGACTACTCAGAATTTACCCATACACTGTCATGACATGACAATTAATTAGACATAGTTGATGTCTCAAGTTTCAATTTATGATATATAAAACTCTAATATTGATAACAGATTTATAAAAATCAGGCACATTTAAGACACATTTTAAATTATATGAAAGCAGTCAGGTTATATATTTTAGAGAACTAAATAATTGCTATTTGTGATAGCATGCTTTGAATTTTGACTTACAGGGGCAACTTTTCCTTTTATCATACAACTAAAGTATTTCTTATATAGATAGTCATTAAAAAAATAAAGTTAGTCATATCTGAAAATGTGTATAAGTTTAGAAAGTGTTGAATACATTAAAACATTAACAGAATTCATCCATTTGGGGGTCACAGGTTTAAGTTTTCATTACTAATGACTCAAGTCGAATTCTTTAGAACACTGTTCTCAGCCAATACTGGAAAAGCGTCGATGTATATTATCACCAGAAACCTGTGCCTTAAATGAAAGCTAAAGCAATATGGCCACGTTAGAGCATGAAGCTGGATGTGCACAACTGAAATGGATCCATCTAACTTTTTAAGGGAAGAAGCTGATATCCCCTTAGGGTGTTCTTACAAAATGTAAATTTGCTGATGTGGAGACCTCAGCATAAAAACCCTTATCTTACTTGATGGCATTTTAACACCATCCTTTCCTAAAGAAAAGAATAAAGCAGGATGAAACTAAACCCATAACTTGAGAGAAAACATTTATAGAAAATATAGCGTATTTTAATATCAACTGACTGACTGCTGCCATTCAGAATTATAGAAATTCTGTATGCTTCCATTTGAGAAAAAAAGAGCTCAAATACTTCTGTTGAATAAACTGTGGTCCCTCTCTTCCTTTCTCCCTCCCCCTCCCCCTCCCCCTCACTCTCACACACTCACACACACACACACACACACACACACACACACACACACACACACACAGGCTACAAGACATGAATAATTCTGTTCTTCCCACTGAAATCTTTGGTTAAGTTTACTTCAGAGGCCTGGACTACAGTTCTAGCTCTGTAGCTGCCCCTGAAACACTAATTTTAACAGGCTGAGACAGAAGGGAATAGTAGAACTGAAAAACTGAAAAGTAGAGGGTGTGTTACCTAATTAAGTCATATGGACCCTGCTCAGGCCCTAGCCCAACAGAGGCTCTCTGGAGGGTTTTCTCCTTTTGGGTTTGAGTAGGTGAATAATGAAATGGAAGCTGAGAATGACACATCACAAGCTTTATTCAGTGGCCAAAGAATGAAGTGAGAACTAAGTTCACAGATCAACTTCTCAGCCACCTGGCAAGAGTGATTTAATTTTAGAGAGTAAAGACAGAAGAAGGAGGAGCAAGGCTAATGATGGGGAGGTATATTCATCAGTCTACTGGGCAGGAAGCAAGGCTTTTTCAGGGGAGTGCAGTGCCACCCCGTTTTTATCCTTTTTTGTTCTTAATGTTCAGTCATGGCCACCAGTAGGTGTATCATTTAATATGCTAATGTAGTAAAATCAGCGTAAAATGAGACTCAGTGTCTCGCCAGGTCAGATGTATCGCCTGTTGGTCCCAGCTGGTTCCATCTGATTTTGTTTTTGTTTGTAGCTTCCTTTCTTTTCTCTGGACCCTTTAACTTAAAGAGTTATGTTAACTCCAGCTAACAGTGGGGGTTGGAGGGTTTGGAGCAAACACTGGAGCAGCTCTGACAACAGATGGAGAATGAGATGAGCTGGTTTTATTCCCTTTCCCAGTTCCTTCATGGAGAGTCTGACTAAAGGGATCACTTTCAACCAAACCTCAAGGACAAAATAAGGCCCCATATCTCAGCACCATATCAAGTCTCATCTTTAAAAAGCAATTTGGATCCAGATTGTTGAAAACAAGGTCTATGCAGTAATAAAAGTGACCCAAGATCCAAAAGGATACATAGAAAATAATAAAAGAATGTTATAAAGATTGTATAGAAAGATACCGTTTGACAAAACAAACCTACAATTTAGCTTAGACATGAGGGTAAAATTTAGAGTAATTCAGTTTTCCCAAAGAGGCAGACTCCAAACCACATAGTCACCTCTGACTCTTTCTTCATTGCCAGTCAGTCAGTCATCAAGAACTAAAGATTTTTGCAGCCTATATGCCTCAGCAAACTATCCCTTCCTTTCCATTTCCATGACCACTACTCAACCCTTGGGCCAAATACCTGGGTACAGGATAATAGGCTCTTACATTAACCTCCCAATCCTGGTATTTCCTCTCTTCAGTCCCTACATTACGATTAGATAAACTATTGCTAAAACTCAGCTTTTAGCTGAGTTAAAAGCTTACTTTTACTACCTTACTTTAAATCTCTAAGGATACTAGAAAGTAAAGCCCAAACTCTTTTATTAGCTATGCAAATCCAGTACAACTTAACATTTTAAAAGCTAATGGAGCCATGAATAAAAATATCAATAAGTAATATTATGAATAGTAATAATAATATTAAAACCTAGGCCTACTTAACAATTTACAAATTGTATTCAAGTACATAAACTCATTATATCCTCTAAACAACCTTTTAGAAAGGTGATATTTACCATGAGTGTCATTATTACCATGTGTAGGTACCTCAGCATGAATGGTCTATAACTCTGTGCATTGTGCTGGAGTGAGGGGAGCAGGTACAGTAGGAATGTGGCAAAGAAAAAAGCTGAAACAGGTTTTACAAAGTGACCTGAGGTGTAGGGCAGGGCTACTCTCTGTGGTCAAAGGAGCCAACTTCCTGGCATCTGAAGAACAAGAGAAGCAAGTGTTTGAATGTCTTAGGACAAGTTGACCCCTGCAGAGGAGGAAGTGCCTTTGCTACTAGGGATAAGTCATTTGCTAGAAAGAAGTTGGTACCATAAGGTTTTAATGTTCATCACTTGGTGCTGCTGGTGCATGGTAGGAGATGAGAATTATAAGAAGTAGAATTTAGGGAGAGGATGTACGAAAGTGACTTAGCAGCCTAAGAACATTTTTTCACTCATATGAACTTCTTTCTCACCAGCTCTGTGTCCTGTTATTCCTGCCAAAAAGACTTCTGCCCATTCAAATTGGGCCCCACAGCTGACCATCCAAATGCTTTGCTCCTTCAAGTTTCCTTGCCTTTTTCTTATGTTAGGTAAAGGATTATGGTTAGTCTTAGATTATATTTACTCAGAGTTCCTAAAAAAGGAGTTTAACAATACTCATAAATAGAAATAAGAACTGGCAAGGGGGAGTCAAAATTGTGGAAGAGTAGGAGGATGTGGAGTTCCCCTCTCCCCACAAATGCATCAAGAATACATCTACAAATAGAACAATTCTCACAGAACACCTGCTGAACACTAGCAGAGTACCTCAGACACCTAAAGGGAAAAGCAAGATCCCTGTGTAACAGGATAGGAAAAAAGAAAGAAGAAGGGAAAAGGAAGAGGAGAGGAAGCGGGATAGGACCCACATCCCTGGGGTCAGGGAAGCTGAAGGAGAGGAGAGGTTCCGCACCCAGGGAAGTCTCCTCACTTGTGGGGAGATCAGCTGGGACAGAAGGGGAGCTTTGAGGGCCAGGAGAAATGTGCAACAACCAGTCTGTGGCAGGCAGGACAGAGTGAGACCTACACAGATGGTCTGTGCCATGAGCCCTGCATGCCTCAGCCTGAGACATGTGTCCACCAGTGCAGATAGGGGCTGGGTGCTGGAACATGGGTTTTGGAGAGCAGACCTGAGGAGAAGACTGCTGTTAGCTGTGAGGAGACAGCCTGAGAGGACATACATGTGGGCACATACATGTGGTGGTTGGGCCAGGGTAGAGTCTGAGCTGTCTCCCTAGTGCCTAAAGCTGGTCCAGATCCATGATTACTGCAATCCTGGGACCTGACTTCAGTGGATCTACACTGGTGACCTGGTGAAACCAATGCCTGAGAGATACCAGGACCAATTGCTGACATACCCATGGTTAAGGTTGGACTGAGAGCAGTGCCAACAGTGTAGTCTGAGAGCTCATACAACAGGTGAAATGTGACACAACAAAGCACACTCACCAGTGAACAGCTCCAGAGGAGGATTATTCAGTGGCTTCTCTCCCAGTAGGAGTGCTCCAATCCCACCTGCTTTGAACCACAGATCAGAAACACAGCTAAGAAACAGATCAGGGGACCACTACTCTAACAACTAGGGAGCAGACCCCATCTGACAGGTAGTGACAACCACAGAGCAAAGGGGAGGCTCTGCTCAATATCCAGTGCAGGCTCTGCTCACCACAACATCAGTTACAACTCCTATCAAGGGGATAATGGCCAGCATACACAGAGGAAAGAGGTGTGCAGACATCTATACTAAAAACAGTCCTTGCACCAAAAAATATTAAACCCACTCAGGCTACACAGGGATGTTCGCACATAAAAATAGCCCTCCAACACAGTCTGAGGGTGTGGCATGGGGAAGAAGAACCTCAAGAGCATTTAGCCTTGAAGGCCAGTGGGGCTTGGGTGCAGGAGCTCCACAGGGCTGGGAGAAACAGAGACTCCACCTTTGGAGGGAGCATACAAGGTCTCACATGCACTGGAACCCAACACAAAACAGTACCTCCATAGGAACCTGGGCTAGACCTACCTAGGGGTCTTGGAGTGTCTCCTGGGGAGATGAGGGTTAGCTGTAGCTCACTGTGGGGGCAAGGACACTGGTAGCAGAAGCCCCAGGAAATACTGATTGGCATGAGCTCTCCCAGAGGTCCCCATTTTGGCACTAAGACCCGGCGCACCCAACAGCCTGCAGGATCCAGTGCTGGAAGGCCTTGGGCCAAACAACCAACAAGATAGGAACACAGCCCCACCCATCAGCAGACAGGTTGCCTAAAGTGAGCTCACAGCCACCTCAAAATACACCACTTGACACAGCCCTGCCCACCAGAGGGACAAAATCCAACTCAACCCACTAGAGTGCAGGACCTGTCCTTCCCACCTGGAAGCCTGCACAAGAACCTGGACCAACCTCACCCACCAGGGGGCAGACACCAGATGCAAGAGGTACTATGACCCTGCAGCCTGCAGAAAGGAGACCACAAACACAGAAAGTTAGATGAAATGAGACAACAGAAAAATATGGTGTAGATGAAGAAACAAAATAAACACCCACAAGAATAACCAAATGAAGAGGAGATAGACAATCTACCTGAGAAAGAATTCAGAGTAATGATAGTAAAGATGATCCAAAATCTCGGAAAAGAAATGGAGGCACAGACCGAGAAAATACAAGAAATGTTTAACAAAGAGATAGAAGATTTAAAGAACAAACAGAGATGAACAACCCAATAACTGAATTGAAAAATACACTAGACGGAATCAATAGCAAAACAAGTGAGGCAGAAGAACGAGTAAGTGAGCTGGAACACAGAGTGGTGAAAATCACTGCCATAGAACAGAATAAAGAAAACAGAATGAAAAGAAATGAGGACAGCCTCAGAGACTTCTGGGACAACATTAAACACACCAACATTTGCATCATAGGGCTCCCAGAAGAAGAAGAGAGAGGGAAAGGGTTTGAGAAAATATTTGAAGCAATATAGCTGAAAACCTCCCTAACATGGGAAGGGAAACAGTCACCCATGTTCAGGAAGTGCAGAGTCCCATACAGGATAAGCACAAGAAGGAACATGCCAAGACACACAGTAATCAAAGTAACAAAAATTAAATACAGTGCTTCCCTGTTGGCGCAGTTGTTGAGAGTCCACCTGCCAATGCAGGGGACATGGGTTCGTGCCCCGGTCCGGGAAGATCCCACATGCCATGGAGTGGCTGGGCCCATAAGCCATGGCCGCTGAGCCTGCACGTCCGGAGCCTGTGCTCTGCAACAGGAGAGACCACAGCAGTGAGAGGCCTGCATACCGCAAAAAAAAAAAAAAAAAAAAAAAAAAAATTCTGCAGGCCAGAAGGGAGTGGCATGATATATTTAAAGTGATGTAAGGAAAAAACCTACAACAAAGAGTAGTCTAGCCAGTAAGGCTCTCATTCAGATTCGATGGAGAAATCAAAAGATTTACAGACAAAAAACATAACCCTCAGAAAATTCAGAACCACTAAACCAGCCTTACAACAAATGATAAAGAAACTTCTCTAGGCAAGAAAAAATAAAAGAGGCCACAACTAGAAACAAGAAAATCACAAATGGGGAAGCTCACTGGTAAAGGTAAATATATGGTAAAAGTAGGAAATCATCCACACATAAATATGATATCAAAACCTGCAACTATGAGAAGAGGAGATTATAAATGCAGGAAATGGGAACTGCATTTGAAATTAAGGGACCAGCAATTTAAAACAAC
Source organism: Neophocaena asiaeorientalis asiaeorientalis (assembly GCF_003031525.2). Taxonomy (NCBI): domain Eukaryota; kingdom Metazoa; phylum Chordata; class Mammalia; order Artiodactyla; family Phocoenidae; genus Neophocaena; species Neophocaena asiaeorientalis. The sequence continues at coordinate 14,006,298 of NW_020172818.1, read as the reverse complement.
ATTATACATATATAGACTGCTATATCAAAACCTCATGGGAACTGTAAACCAAAAAACTACAATAGATATGCACATCAAAAAGAAAAAGCAACCCAAACACAACACTAAATATAGTCATCAAATCACAAGAGAAGAGAACAAATGAAGAAGGGAAGAAAGAAGACCAACAAAAACAAATTGAAAACAACTAAGAAAATGGCAGTGGGAACATACATATAATTACCCTAAATGTAAATGGATTAAATCCTCCAACCAAAAGACATAGACTGGCTGAATGGATACAAAAACAATATATATTCTGTCTGCAAGAGACTCACTTCAGACGTAGGGACACACACAGACTGAAAGTGAGAGGATGGAAAAAGATATTCCATGCAAATGGAAATCAAAAGAAAGCTGGAGTATCAATACTCATATCAGACAAAATAGACTTTAAAAAAGACTAGTATGAGAGGGCTTCCCTGGTGGCTCAGTGGTTGAAAGTCCACCTGCTGATGCAGGGGACACAGGTTAGTGCCCCAGTCTGGGAAGATCCCACATGCTGCAGGGAGGCTGGGCCAATGAGCCATGGCCACTGAGCCTACATGTCCAGAGCCTGTGCTCTGCAATGGGAGAGGCCACAACAGTGAGAGGCCCGCGTATTGCAAAAAAGAAAAGAAAAAAAAAGACTGGTATAAGAAACAGGGAAGTACACTACATAATGATCAAGGGATCAATCCAAGAAGATATGACAATTGTAAATATTTATGTACCAAACATAGGAGCACCTCAATCCATAAGGCAAATATTAACAGCCATAAAATAAGAAACAGACAGTAACACAGTATAGCGAGAGACTGAACCCCACTTGAACCAATGAACAGATCATCCAGACAGAAAATCAATAAGGAAACACAAGCCTTAAATGACACATGAGACCAGGTGGACTTAATTGCTATTTATAGGGCATTCCATCTGAAAGCAGCAGAATATTCTTTCTTCTCAAGTGCACATGGAACATTCTCCAGGATAGATCATATCTTGGGCCACAAATCAAGCCTTGGTAAATTTAAGAAAATCAAAATCATATCAAGCATCTTTTCCAACCACAATGCTATGAGATTAGAAATCAATTACAGGAAAAAAATGGTAAAAAACACAAACACATGGAGGCTAAACAGTATGTTACTAAACAATGAATGGATCACTGAAGAAATCAAAGAGGATATTAAAAAATACCTATAGACAATGACAACAAAATCATGATGATCCAAAACCTATGGGACACAGGAAAAGCAGTTCTAAGAGGGAAGTTTATAACAATAGAGTCTTACCTCAAGAAATAAGAAAAACCTCAAATAAACCTAATCTTACAACTAAAGCAACTAGAGAAAGAAGACCAAGCAAAACCCAAAGTTAGAAGAAATCATAAATATCAGAGCAGAAATAAATGAAATAGAGACAAAGAAAACAATAGAAAAGATCAATGAAACTAAAAGCTGGTTCTATGAACAGGTAAACAAAATTGATAAACCTTTAGCTAGACTCATCAGGAAAAAAAAGGGAGAGGGCTCAAATCAATAAAATTCAGGATGAAAAAGGAGAAGTTACAACAGACACCACAGAAATACAAATGATCCTAAGAGACTACTACAAGCAACTATATGCCAATAAAATGGACAACCTAGAAGAAACAGACAAATTCTTAGAAAGGTATAAACTTCCAAGACTGAACAAGAAAGAAATAGAAAATGTGAATAGCCCAATCACAAGTACTGAAATTGAAACTGTGATTTAAAAACTTCCAACAAACAAAAGTCCAGGACCAGATGGCTTCACAGGCGAATTGTATCAAACATTTAGAGAATTCTAATGTTTGATAGACTTCTAATTCTAACATTTCCTTCTGCAACTCTTCCAAAAAATTGCAGAGGAATGCTCCCAAGCTCAATCTACAAGGCCACCATCATTCTGATACTAAAACCAGACCAAGATACCACAATAAAAATTACAGGCCAATATCACTGATGAACACAGATGCAAAAATCCTCAACAAAATATTAGCAAACCAAATCCAACAATGCATTAAAAGCATTATACACCATGATCAAGTGGGATTTATCCCAGGGGTGCAAGGATTTTTCAGTATATGCAAATGAATCAATGTGATACACCACATTAAAAAACTGAAGAATAAAAACTATGTGATCATCTCAACAGATGCAGAAAAAGCTTTTTAACAATATTCAACATTCATTTATGATAAAAACTCCCCAGAAAGTGGGTGTAAAGGGAATTGACCTCAACATAATAAAGGCCATATATGACAAACCCAAGCTAACATCATTCTCAATGGTGAAAAACTGAATGTGTTTCCCCTAAGATCAGGAACAAGACAAGGATGTCCTCTCTCACCACTTTTATTCGACATAGTTTGGAAGTTCTAGCTACAGCAATCAGAAGAAAAAGAAATAAAAGGAATACAAATTGGAAAACAAGAAGTAAAATTTTCACTGTTTTCAGATGACATGACACTATACATAGAAAATCCTAAAGATGCTACCAGAAAACTACTAGAGCTCAATGAATTTGGTAAAGTTTCAGGATACAAAATTAATACACAGAAATCTCCTGCAGTCCTGTACACTAACAATGAAAGATCAGAATGAGAAGTCAAGGAAACCATCCCATTTGCCATTACGTCAAAAAGAATAAAATACCTAGGAATAAACCTTCCCAAGGAGGCAGAAGAGCTGTATTCAGAAAACTATAAGATACTGATGAAAGAAATAAAAAATGACACAAACAGATGGAGAGATACACCATGTTCTTGGATTGGAAGAATCAATATTGTCAAAATGACTATACTACCCTAAGCAATCTATAGATTCAATGCAATCCCTATCAAATTACCAATGGCATTTTCCACAGAACAAGAACAAAAAATCTTAAAATTTGTATAAAGACACAAAAGACCCCGAATAGCCAAAGCAATCTTGAGAGAGAAAAACGAAGCTAGAGCAATCAGGCCCCCTGACTTCAGACTACACTACAAAGCTACAGTCATCAAAACAGTATGGTACCAGCACAAACACAGAAATATTGGATTGGCCAAAAAGTTCATTCGGGTTTTTCCATACCATCTTACAGAAAAACCCGAACAACCTTTTTGGCCAACCCAATATAAAATCAATGTAACAGCACAGAAAGTCCAGAGATAAATCCACACACCTAAGGTCAACTAATCTATGACAAAAGAGGAAAGACTATACAATGGAGAAAAGACAGTTCTTCAATAAGCAGTGCTGGGAAAACTGGACAGCTACATGTAAATGAATGAAATTAGAACACTAACACCACACAAAAAAGAAACTCAAAATGGGTCAAAAAATTAAATGTAGGCTTCGTTGGTGGCACAGTGGTTGAGAGTCCACCTGCCGATGCAGGGGACATGGGTTCATGCCCTGGACCAGGAAGATCCCACATGCCGTGGAGTGGCTAGGCCCATGAGCCATGGCGGCTGAGCCTGCACATCCGGAGCCTTTGCTCCGCAACAGGAGAGGACACAACAGTGAGATAACCCAAAAAAAAAAAAAAAAAAAAAAAATTAAATGTAAGGCTGGATACTATAAAACTCCTGGAGGAAAACATAAGCAGGACACTCTAACGTAAATCAAAGCAAGATCTTTTTTGATCCACCTCCCATAGTAATAAAAATAAAAAACAAAATAAACAAATGGGACCTAATTAAGCTTTTACACAGCAACAGAAACCAGAAACAAAAAGACAACCCTCAGAATGTGAGAAAATATTTACAAATAAAGAAACAAAAGAGGGATTAATCTCCAAAATATACAAACAGCTCATGCAGCTCAATAACAACAACAAAACAACCGAAAATGGGCAGAAGATCTAAATAGACATTTCTCCAAAGAAGATATACAGATGGCCAAAAAGCACATGAAAAAATGCTCAACATCACTAATTATTAGAGAGATGCAAATCAAAACTACAATGATGTATCACCTCATACCAAATAGAATGGCCATCATCAAAAAATCTACAAACAGTAAATGCTCAAGAGGGTGTGGAGAAAAGGGAACCCTCCTACACTTTTGGTGGGAATATAAATTGGTAAAACCATTATGGAGAGCAGTATAGAGGTTTCTTGAAAAACTAAATATAGAACTACTGTATGATTCAGCAGTCCCACTCCTAGGCATATATCTGGAGAAAAGCATAATTTGAAAAGATACATGCACCCCAGTATTCAATGCAGCACTATTTACAATATCCAAGACATGGAAGCAACCTAAATGTCCATTGACAGAGGAGTGGATAAAGATGTGATACATACATGCGAAGGAATATTACTCAGCCATAAAAAAGAACAAGATAATGCCATTTGCAGCAACATTGATGGACCTAGAGATTGTCACACTGAGTGAAGTCAGAGAAAGACAAAGATATGATATTGCTTACATGTGGAATCTAAAAAAATGGGACAAATGAACTTATTTACAAAAGAGTAAAAGAGTCACAGATGTAGAAAATAAACTTATGGTTACCAGGGGGTAAAAGGGTGGGGAGGGATAAATTTGGAGATTGGGATTGACATATGCACACTACTATATATAAAATAGGTAATGGATAAGGACCCACAGTATAGCACAGGGAGCTCTACACTCTGTATTGACCTGTATGGGAAAAGAATCTAAAAAAGAATGGATATATGTATATGTATAACTGAATCACTTTGCTGTACACCTGAAACTAACACAACATTGTAAATCAAGTATACACTAATAAAGTTTTTTTAAAAAAAGAAAGAAGAACTGGAAAAAAATGTATAAAATATCTATGGAAAGGTTGTCTCTTTGTTTTTCTTATGTTGTATCTGCCTTTCCCTATATGTCTGTTCAGCTATTCTTGCTACCTACTGATGGTTCCCCCTCCATAGTCCATAGTCCAAATCCAAATGACTGGCTTAATTACTAGCATTAATTAATTACTGGCTGAGCATTTCATGCAAAGCCTCTCCATGGATTACTGACAAGATTGCAGATTCCACCACTGTATTAAAAACCTACCCATAGTCCAATAAGTGATCTGAAAGAGTTTTGGGTGAAACAGTTAAATCTAGGAGAAGATGAACATGGTAGCCATCCTGAGTGACCTGTCCAGTAACTGACCCCTCCTGTAATGCCCCCTCTATCCTTTCCACTGACTCATATTTCACAAATCCTTCAAAGAACAGCTCTTATCTTTCTTTCATGAAACTCTCTCAACTATTCCAGGTCACAGCATACTGCAGTGGCAAAGATATGAGGTTTCACATCAAGTAGATCTCACAATCATCACAGAATTCATACCTTAGCCAAGTGCTTCCCAGACTTAAGTGTGCATAAGAAGGACCTAGAAAGCTGATTGAAACACAAATTTCTGAACCTCAGTCCCAGAGATCTGACTCAACAGGTCTGGGTTAGGCCTGGAAATTTGCATTTTTAACAAACTCCCAGGTGATGCTGATGCTGCTTGTCCATGGAACACACTTTGAGGACAACTGCCTTACTTCACTCACCTCCTAGCTACAGGATTCTGAACATGTTATTTACTTTCTATCTGTAAAACAGGGATGCTAATAGCATTTTTATTGGACTGCCACGCAATTTATATGAATCAAAATAGATTCCATGTTTGGTTTATACCAGCAATAAAAATCAACTGGTCTACCTTGCCTTTCTCTGATCTTTGTTACTTATCCAATTAACAATAATTCAGTATGTTATACGATGCTTCCTTAAAATTAATTTAACACTGATATAAATTTAGATGGTGGCATATTATGGCTCTTCAATTAGATTCCAAGGTCACTCAGGAGAGATGGCATAGCCCTCAGAGTGCTCTCCATACAGTATGCACTTCTGGCCCAATGGAAAGGCAGTGGGGTGACAGGGTTAAGAGCAGAAGCATGGCACTAGAGGACCTAAATTGGAATCACAGCTCTGCAACTTAGAATCTATGTGACCTCAGGCAAGTTATTTAGTCTCTTTCTTCCTCAGTTTCTTCCTCTGTAGATTAGGGATAATCATGAGTTTCCTCAAAAGCATGTTGTATTAAATGAGGTAATATATGCAAAGCACTTGAAAAGCACCTTTTAAAGTTCTTAACACATAGTAAAAACTATAAAGGTGCTAGTTATTGAATTCATTTTGCAATTCCTCTCAGTAGAAAGACCAAACATTTTTAAAAGTGAATAAAAGCTAGATGTTAAGATAGTATAAAATGCATTACTAAAATATAATTATTTTTAAGGCTTACAAAGTAAAGTTCAGATTTCAGGTTGGTCTATGTTCTTTGTTCACAGATATAAATTCACATATATGGTCACAATTAATATGCTAACTATTGCCACATATTTAAAGATAGTTATAAGTGTTTAAATCTCCTTCAGATTTATGTTACCTGCAAGTATCAGAGATGATCTCATCCTCCTCCCTTTATCCATGGTGCACAACTACTTTGGTAAACACATTTCCTGAACATATGCTTTTTGCACATTGTAAAAAGTGGCCTTGGGGCATGCCCAAGAAAGAAAACCTGTGTGCAAAACTAGGAACTATTGAATCAGCTATTGTATAAACAGAATACACAAAATGAGTGAAGCATTAAAATACATCTAGAGCAATATCATTTCCTTTATTGTTTTATAACTGTTTACTTGTTTCTCCTCCCTGGTAAAATGTCACCTATTTGATCATAAGCATTTCACTTTTTCCATAAGCCAGGAAGAGAGTAGATATCACGACAGAAAGAGTACAATCTGTAGAGTCAGACTGCTATAACTTTAAGTTAGATCTTCTTCAAACCAGCTATGTAAAATTTAAAGAGTGGAAATAAAACAAAACTTGTTGATAGTATCACTTACCGTGAAGTATCATAGTAAAGATGGTACTTGATAATGTATATAAAAGCACTTGGCATAAAGTAGGTATTCAGTTAATAGTAGTTAGTATTGTTTTTTTGTATTCTTGGCATCTACCACCGTGAGTAATACAGCCTAGGCACTTGAAAATGTTTCTTGAAAAAAATCAATGTATAAATTCAGCAGCTTGGTGGTACTTCATTTTCAGTGTTGATTAATTCCAGACCACAAATCAGCGTGTTCAATAGCACTAAGTGACTAAGTCATGGCTCTCCCCACATTTTCCCTAGAAAATTATGACCAGTCCATTAAGTAAATAACCTAATTTCTCTGTGGGTTAGTTCAACCCAAGGACTCAACAATACGCAATGAGAAATTCTAAATATACTCTTGCCTCTCCCCAAGATATTTTTCTGTTCTGTTTTGCTTGTCTCAATGGAAGGCAATAAAAGTTACTTTATTGCAATAGAATAAACCCCATCTAAAAGCAATGTCTGAGGGAATTCCAAAATAGCATGTTCCGGAATGAGCGTAATTATTGGTTGTGATTCTTTGGACAAGTTATTTAAAATATTTACAGGCCTCAGATTTCACATGGGTCTAATAGGAATGATAATACTCACTAAACTGTGCTGTAATGAGATTTATATGTCTGTCTAGTCCTTTTCCTAGCTCTTTATTTTTATTCACTAGAGCTCTCTGTTGAAGACGCCTTGATTATCCTAATTCCTTCTGTTTAGATAGTCAAAATATTTATCAGCGTGGATTTCCTCTTATGTGAGGCTCCCATTCAGACAGTTTCATACGCTGCCTTGTTGATAGGCAGTGTGAATGTGGCAGAGACAGCTAACTGCACATTGGAAGTCACACATTTCCTATAGTGTGGTCCCGGGACTGGGAGACAGCTGCCCAGCCAAGGCGATATTCATTTAGGTGTGGCTGTGTGACTAGTTCTCTCCAAAGGGGTGTATGCCAAGATGGATAAACAGTGGGCATGCCTTCTCCACTCTCTCTTTCCCATCTGCCAGTTGGATGCAGAGGATTCCAGGCCCCAGGAGATGGTAGAGCCATAATCCTGGGTCACTGTGTAGGGAAAAGCCTCTGGCCAAAAGGGAACAATGACGCCAAAATATTATATGAATGAGAAAGAAATTTCTATAGTGTTAAGGCACTAAAATTTGGGGATTTATTTGTTAGAGTACCTAGCATTACCTTAAGAAATACGGTAGAGAAATCATTTTTCTTAGAATGGTTATGGGGTCCTCTGTACATAAGACTGTCAGAAGATGCTGTACTAAGGAAAAAGTAATCAACTATTACATAAGTAGTAAGTGGAAGTTATACATTTCTAACCTTCACATTATATGGGGTCTACAGAGATGTTTAATTTGGCCTGCAGTCCTTACAAACACGGAATTAACTGCTAATGTTTTCTAAACAGCAGATTGTACATAAAAATCTGAATGTTCAGCTTCTTTTGAAAGTTTGAAGAATTTGAACTACGCTGTGTCTGAGTTCCTACTTTGTGCCAATTGACCACAGATGAAGAGCAGGTGACCAGAAGGCTCCCCCCATTCCATTCCTGGACTCTTGGCAGCTATTCTTGCATTTAAGCTTACAGAATCCATCAGTCAGAGTCTAACCAGGAATACAGAAACCAAAACTATAACACGGGGAACTAGTGACACAGGTGTTGGAGGAGAAGAGAGAATCACAGGGACTGTGAAATAAACCAGAGACTGACACAGCAAGACACTGCTTCTATCACTTGGCTAAAGAGAAAAAAGGAGATGGTGCTGTAGGAGCCCAGGGGCCATGGCTACTCCTGGTACTGGAATCCACAGGAGACGCCGCCTTTGCTGGAGAGGCTCTTAGAGGTAGAGAAAGAGGTGGACAGGAATAACTTGGCTTCCCTCTTTACCATGCCCTCTGGTCTCCTACTATAACTTCACCTGCAGGAAGCCAGCTGACTGGGAGCCTGGGGGACACATCCTTCAGGGGTGAACCCTTCTAGGATACAGAGCAGAGCAAGGAAAGGAAGGCATAGGTAGCTGAAGGCAAACCAGCCTAGAACCTGGATACACATCACATACACATGATTAAATGCTTTAATCATTTATATTGTCTACCTGATCCCTGTCAATATTTCAGTGTATCATGTCTTTATAGGGTGAGGAGGTATACCTTTCAGTTTCTCTTCAGAGAAGTAGCCACTTTCCCACTTCTTTTTCTTTCTTATTTTAATGCAGTAGTATTGATGAAACCACTTTATTTGGTTTCTTACTTTAAACTGTGTTTTTACATGCCATGAGAAAACTTTCCCAAACCTTAAGAGTTATGGTAGGGTAAGAGCAATAACATGTACAATAATAATGACTACCGTTTACTAAACACACACTATGTGTCAGGCTCTGTATTGTGTGGCTGAATATAACAACAATATTGCAAAGTAAGTATTATTTCCCTCATTTTATTGAAGAGAAACCTGAATCCCAGGTAGGTTAAGGCAATTTCCAAGGTCACAAGCGGCAGAACTGAATTCCAACTGAGGTCAGCAAAACTACTTTAGACACTGGTTATTTCCGTTATTTACTCTCTATCTCAGAGTAATCTTCTTGGTTTTCTTTCTGTAGAATTCTGGGTATATGGTTGTCCTGAATGCCTCATCACCACCTGCTTACTGCTCAGATGTCAGAGTGATGTGATTGCATAGCACAACTCTTTGACTGTATATAAAATAACAAATACATGGTTAGCTAAGAACCTTCCCTAATAAGGCCAAACACATTTGTATAAAGAAAAGTTTGGCTGGAACATTTAGTTGAGGGAAATTTGGATTCCATTTCAGGATAAAATGATAGATTCCTTCCAACATGTATATTGTTACAGCACAGACATATATATAGATACCGGGAAATATACGAAGGTTCCAAGAGAACATATTATTTTTGAGAACACATAGAGAAGATTTAGGGATGAAGCAGATTCCACACTGGGGTTATGATGTAGGGAAAATAATAATAACAGTTTTATTCACCTCAGAAATTAAGTATGTGATACTTTTGCTTCCCCCCTCTCCTCATTTATAATTTAAGTCGCTACCTAAGATGGATACTTCAGCAAATACTAGAGTACCTGGCTTTTCAAAGCATATAAGTAAAATTCAATTCATATTAAAGGTTAATTTTTGTTTCTTTTTACATTTGGTTTTTCTGCTGTGTTTCACATTGATGATGACTCCATTTCTTCTGAAACTCTTTACTCTCATTTTTTCAGACACGACCTGCTTCTGGCCCTCTTCCGTCTTGAGCATATTTGTCCAAATTCCTGAAGCGTCCTCTCTCATTCTGCTGGGAGGCAGTGCAGTGTAGTGGTTCCAAGCACAGGCTCTGGAGCCAGACCACCTGGACACGAATCTTGACTCTGCACTTACTAGCTCTCTGACCTTGGGCTGCTTACAAAACCTCCCCTTACTAGGCATTTGTGGTACAGGATATATATTGATTGAAAAGTTTGAGGGGAGGTACAAGACGGCAAAGTAGAAGGAACCTGAGCTCACCTCCTCTCACAAGCACACACAAGTCACAACTAACTGAACAACCATCAGTAAAAAAGACTGGAACCTACCAAAAAGACATTCTACATCCAAAGACACAATGAAGAAACCACAACAAGACAAATTACAAAATGGGAAAGCTTACAGGTAAAAGCAAACATTCAGTAAAGGTAGGAAATCATCCACACACCAATATGATATCAAAACCAGTAATCATGAGAGGAGGAGAGTACAAATGCAGGATATTTTAAATGTATTTGAAATTAAGAGATCAGCAACTCAAAACAATCATGTGTGTGTGTATACATATATATAGAGAGAGAGAGTGCGCTATAGCAAAACCTCATGGTAATCACAAACCAAAAATCTATAATAGATATACACACAAAAAAGGAAACGGAATCCAAACACAACACTAAATACAGTCATCAAATCACAAGAGAACAAAAGAGGAAAGAAAAAAAAATAGTCCTCCAATACTAGCTAGGCACTTGTACTTTGAACATGCATGCTTCTTTCTGCTCAGATCCTGAGCAAGGTACTACACTGGCTACCCAACCCTCCGACCAACTGGGTCAGAATTCAGAGAACGTGGAGCAGCCCTGAGGTCCATAGGCTCACATAAGAATATGATGCCCTCTATAATAAACATAATAATAACTACCATTTAATTAAACATCTACTATTTGAGCCCTCTATTAGACCCTGAACATACATTTTCATTTGCCTAGGGAGACCATCTGAGGGTAAAGTTACTCAAGGTTACACAAACCCGTGTGTGACCCATGTTCTTTCTATGGCAATGTTTATGAATAAGGGTCTGTCCACCTGGGTCTCCAGGTTAATGTGCTGGTTTCCTCCTTTGGGGGCTATAGCCCTATCCTGAATGTAGGCAGTCTTGACTGAGGCTCTGACACTCTGTATATGTCTAATTAGTCCCCTCCCTGCAATGGTTGAACCTGACTTGTGGACTCAGTCACTGGCTGGAGTCCTCTTCTTCAGCAATGGGTTTCTGGAAACAAGGCCATTCGCTGGTCACTGTCCAGGCCAGTACTGCTGACCCCACCCACCATAGAAGCTCTGGGGTGGAGTTAGTTCACTCAGCCTCATCTACTTTCAACATCTTCTCCATAATAAATGCTGATGAGAGATGTTTGGATGGTCACCTACTGGGGGCCAGCATTACATTAAGCACCTAAAATTTATTGTTGAACCTGAGTGGTACTCGTCCACTCTGGACCCTCAGACTGCCTGTCATCCGAGCCCACATCAGATCATGGCCAAAAGCATGAAGAAATATTCCTCTGGTACGTTGACATAGTTGAAAAGGCCTTGTGTAAAGTTATACCAAGAAACAACAAATGTAAATGAACACAGAGAGACTCTGGGTTCCTGCAGAATCATGGGTTGTTAGTCATAGTTCACATCATCACCAGGAAACTCACCCAACACAGGTTTGTAAAATTACATTGGTGGCGATAAGGAAGTTGGAAAAAGTAGTGATTGGTAGGGTTGAGAGGCAAAATTAGTCTCAGGTGGGAGCAGTTCATCCTATAAGTGCTACACCATACATCAGTTCTTTACAATGTTCATGAAAATCACCTGGGGCTCTTGTTACAACGTGGATTCTAACTCAGTACATCTGAGATGGGGCTTGAGGCTCTGTGTTTCTAAAAGCTCCTCTAACATGCTGAAAGCCACTCATTCCCAGACTACACTTTGTATAGCAAGCCCATAGACCTCCTTGATACAAATTTAAAAAGGAAAAAATACAGTTGACTTACTTGGATCTAAGTCATGCATGTAGGTGGCATTAGAACCTTCCAGCCAAGGCACATGATTTTATCAGAAAAGTAATCATTCACAGAGGAAAAAGAGCAAGCCAGCACTGAGTCTCAGAGCGTGAGGGAGATACAGCTAGGGATTGATGGGTCTGGAAACACATATAGAAATCAGGAGAGGGAAAGAATGGACAGCAGTCATAGAAATAGCAACAATGTTATTCAACTGAATAAATAATCTATGTTTGAAAAGCAAAGAAGAAGGTAGCTTGGGGTATTTGAAGTCAGGCCGGGTAATGCCAGACCCAGGACACTAGACTCACTGGCACAGAAAAGGCAAACTTTAAAGTCTTAACAACAAGCAACGAAAGAAATCACGGTAGGCAAACGCCTTGAAGGTGAGCATAGGGCCACAAACGTCCAGAAAACAACCAGGTCGATTCCCAGAAATAAGAAGTGAACTTACCTGCTCATCTTCAGCTTCCAGAAGGAACTGAGCAAGGGAAGCCGAAGTGTCCTAGTCTCAGAGGAAGTAACACGTCCAGCAAGGAATCCAGTAAGGGATAAAGTATGGGAGCTGGAAAACTCAGCAAAGGCTCAACTCTGCTACCCACGTCAAACCTGCCGTAAAGTTACTTCTCACTGAACCAATGAAAAGCCTGTATTCCTTCCTACCGGCGTGAGGCAGAAACAACACTTGTGAGTTAAGTGGTTCTAGCTGTGAAAACTGGCAAATAGCATGAGGCATGGGGCATGCTGGTAGAGCTCTGAGTCTCAAAGTGAGGTCCCAGATCAGCAGTATCAGCATCACCTGGGAACCTGTTAGGAAATGTGAATTCTCAGCCCCGCTTGTTTCAAACCTATCAATCAGAAACTGTGCCGGGTGGCACCCTGCAGCCAGTGTTCCAACAAGCCCTCCAGATGATTCTGATGCAAGCTCAAGGCAGTAGAGTCTATTGAAAGCATGAAGAGATGAAGGCCAGGTGTGTCAAAGGACAGTCATAAGTAGGCTTGATAATGTTGCTTTTACACACCTAGTGAAGACTATAGCCTGTTTACAGGGAGAAGAAAACCCAGCAGAGAGCATATAAAATAATAATTAATAAAACATGCTCAGTGATCAACAACAACACAAAAGCAAAGTGGATGAGTATAAATTGTAGTAAAAAATACAAGTGACAATTTAATAATGGACATTAACAATCTTTGCCTCAAGATTTTTTATTTCCCAACCACATAAATGTGTCTACTGGTGAAGACGCCATTAGGGATTTTCAATAATCCATATGTCTCTTTCAAACATATTTCTCCAGCATTGTAAGGGAGACCACCTTAGGTAGGTAGCTCTTTGGCCAGGGTGGGCATGTAATATAAATATATGTAACTGAGTATCTAGAAAAATTGCTAAAAATCCTGAACCCAAAACATGTCTTCAGAAAGTCACACAGTACAATAAAAATGGAGATGGCAAAAAAAAAATTGAAAAGTCTAATTTTCATGTCTAAGCTGAACAAGGATCTAGATACTTACCAGATTCTATACAAAATGTTCATACTTCCTTAATTTAAGCTCACAAAGAGTATTCTTAATGTCTAATTGGGAGTTTTTGGCTCTGAATAACAGAAATCCTCTTGGGATAGACCTATAGAGAAAGGGCATTTTTGTGTTTGTAAGTGAGCAAGCCCAGAGCTAGTTTTGCTGTTCTTTGGAGTAGATCCCAGGTTTTTCCAGTGGTGCACTGGGGCTATGTGGACTAACTCCTCTCTGTCTGCTTGGCTGTCCACATTCAGATTCCATTCAGAGCTTCTCCCATTGTGGCAAGTTTGCTGCCTGCAGTAATCTGGGTTTTGTGCCTATTCACATGTCTTGGGATAGGGGATGTTGACAGGGTGTTGAGGAGAAGTCAGAGAGTGAAGAGAGAAGGTACTGAATTCCTGAGAAGGGAATCCTCTCTCAGAACCCCTAGCTAGTCTCTCCTACTCTCTCATTGGTCCACAAGGCCTTAGTCTTTCCCATCCCTAAAAAGAGTGAAATTAGCATGGTTAATTTGCCTAATCTGCTTGGGGAGGGGGAGTGGGACACAGGAAAATAACTACTGCAGTGCCAGACTTCTTCATGTGTAATGATATAAACTTCTGAGGAAATGAGAGTATTTGGTTAGATAAAATATATTTTGTTGTTATGGGAATTACTTCATAATCAGGTGATTCAAGTTATGTGTTAGGAACTTTTTTTGGAAGCCATGTAGGAGACGTTTCCATTTAAATTATCATAGTTATGTGGCTAAGATTAGCTGATCTTAATCTCTGAACTGCAGGAGAGATAGAAAATAAAAACACTAATCAATTACCATTCAATGTGTAACCAATAAAAATGGAGGCCAACTTTAAAAAAAGGCTGTACTAGGATTTACTGTATGAATATCTGTTCTATTATGGAAAAATGTACTGAAAGTAACTAATATACACATCCCTCTTTCCATCTGCCTTAACTAGAAGAGATATTTCTCACAATCATTTAAATTAGAAGGCAAATAAAATTAGAATGGAGTGGAAAGCCAACTGAATTCTACTGAGGTATGTTCATATTCATATCACCAAAAACACAAGTATGCCTAAGTTGCCTAGGAATTAATATTTGAAAATGAAATACAAATGGTGCATCTTAGACTGCAATATTGTAAAGCCTTAGAAAAACTTCGTAGACCTTTAAACCCCTCCAGGATGAATGCATCATGTTTCAAAGATAACTTGGATTTATAGATTAATTTTACAGGTCAATGAAGTTGTCTATAATTTTTGCAGAATTATCATTAATGAATGTGAGAAATGCAGCAGGAAGAACATATTTGATTTTCATAATCTTAGATATTCTTTTAAAAGTTAAAATTAAGTTGCATTGAACATTCTCATGCCACCAGAAAAGCAAATGGGTAGAAGAACTACAAATGAAGAGTAATGATGAATAATGCTATTTTATACCAAAAAAATATTCAACCAAGTCATGAAGGGATTGATGTTAGGTATAGTCATGTTTAATATCTACATTAATCACCTGGAAATGGGAGTAAACAATATGTTAACGAAATTTGCAGATGATACTAAATTGAAGGTACTATTAGCATGCATAATGACAAAATGAATAAATGATTTCAAAAGAGTGTCTGTGAGCAAAATGACCTTTTACTTAAAATAT
Source organism: Neophocaena asiaeorientalis asiaeorientalis (assembly GCF_003031525.2). Taxonomy (NCBI): domain Eukaryota; kingdom Metazoa; phylum Chordata; class Mammalia; order Artiodactyla; family Phocoenidae; genus Neophocaena; species Neophocaena asiaeorientalis. The sequence goes on along the minus strand of NW_020172818.1, from coordinate 13,990,862 downwards.
CAGGTGAATACAATTGGTATAAGCATTTTTAAAACGAGTCATTCTATGGAAGCAAGACATCCGTGCTGTTCAGAAAGAATTTAACATTTGCTTACAGAATATTTGACTTTGGTTATAATGTAATGGAGTTAAAAACTAATACAGTATTTGAGGACTAGCTACGTTAAATTTTCACTTTATAATGAGAGGAAAGCACTGTTTCTCTATAAAGTTCTGATGAGAATAATGTTTAAATATGAAAACAATTTGGTGTTTATCAGTGCAGGAAAATGGGATTAAACACATCTGAAATGAGATGGGCAATAAAAATGATTAAGAAGTTAGTCTGATGAACTTCTAAGAAAAGATTAATCTTGTCGTCTGCAAGCCCAAGAAAAGGAAACACAAGTGACAGACAGTATGTAAGAACTTTCTTCACTGAGGAATAGAACAGTAAAACCCCATTCACTCAAGGGGCTAGGCATTCCTTCGTGTAATCCAGATTAAGATTATCTGGTATTTCATTAAAACAACTACAATGAGATCTCTGACAGAAAGGTAAATTAGCGGTTGTAGTAAGTTGTGCAACTATTTATTATGTAATCGTTCCGTGTATTCCAGGACCATGTGAGTAAAGAAAGGTGATAAAATAAGAATCAGTTACAGGAGCAATAACTGCTGAAAGTCAAATAGTTGTCCATTAGCAGCCTTGACAATACTACCTTCTTAAGGAGAGCAGATGGAGTTTTCCTCCTTGGATTTTAGGCATGGCTGCAAGGTCACTGCAACTGAAATGATCTGGCTAAAGCCCAAAGGAAACAATAACATTTTGTTTTTCCCTTTCATTCTTCATAAAAACTCATATGCTTATTTTACTCAGTAACTGTTTCAAAAACTAATATCTTATTGGGGAAGTATTTATTTTTTGGTATGCCTTTGTTTTGTTTTGTTTTAATCCTGGAACTATAGATATCAAATGATGTCAAGTGGTTGTACAAACAGGAGTCTAGTCCTCTATATATAGGTTACTCACCTTTCTTAGAAAGAGTTAATTTTAACAACAACCAAAAACTGGGTTCTTATCCAATTTGCAAGCAATGAGGTTTTGACAGTTTATGTTTGGGTCAAAAGTAGGTGGTCAGTAAAGGCAACAGTTCCAACAAGTAGTTAAAAGGAATATTTCTGCCACATTTATTCTTCATCACCCCCACCACCACCCTTTACCCTAATTGATGTGCTCATGAGCTGCAGACAGTCAAGGAGAAAGCATGTTAACTCTAGGGTAAAATGCAGCTAAGTTGGGCCAGTTGTAGAACACTGTATGTCTGGGTTCTGGAGCAGTGTTCATGTGTTTTAAACTATTTAGAAGGAAGAAAGGACAGTACTCTATTAAAACACTAGCTTAGAAGGATCCAGAAAATTGCTGAGTTACCATAAAACCTTTAGTTTTGGGGTTTTTTTTGATCCCTGGCCATGACAGTGAAAGCGGGAATTCTAACCACTAGACCACCAGGGAATTCCCAAACCTTTAGTATGTTATGGCTTCAGGGCTAAATTCAATGATTTGCAGGGCCCTTCATGACTTGTCTCCTCCGAATCATTATAGTATCATCTTCTGCCACTCTTTCCCAACACACACACACCCTACAAATTATCCACATCAAAAAACTTGACATTCCCCAGACATGTATGTGCAAGTTGTTCCCTCTAATTAGAATGGTTTTCTTCCCTTTATCTGCCTGGAAAATTTCTGCGGATCCTTCTAGATGCAGTTCAAATGCCACCGGCCTTGGGGAGTCTTACAGTACCTTCCTTTCTACACCTTCCTTTTTACTCAGTCAGAATCAGTCATTTTTTTTTTTGTCCACATGACACTTACCTATGTCATCACACTGATAAAATAGCAACCACAGGCACCACAATTGAACGCTTCATTTATTAGGGACTTAACATGTGCCAGGCACTGTGGTAGTATTTTTGATGTCTTCTTGTCTCTTCAACAACACCTGAAGGTAGGTGTAATTCTCTCCATGAATAACTTGAGACCCAGAGAAGTTGAGGACTGTGTCCGAAGTCACAGGACGGTTGACAGAACCCCACTCATTCCCAAATCTGTACTTTTCATGTGATCGTCTTGCCTCTTCTACATGCCTCAGTGCTTACCCTTACAATTGTATTCAGTCACTTTTTCTTTGTGAGGACGCAGTATGTCATAATCTTTAAATAGCAGGCTTTGTAGCCATACTGTTTGTTTTTAAATCCTGGTTCTGACTCTTCTTAGTTGAGTAACCTTGAGTGATTGATTTAGCACCTTTATGCCTCAGGTACATCATCTATAAAGTGAGGATAAGACAGCTCCTACCTCACAGGGTGGTTTGGAGGATTAAATGAGTTAATACATATAATAAATATAACAGCATCTGCCTGTTATAAGGAATCATACCTTATTACAGTACTGCATACCTGTTAGCTATGATTATTGGTTTATACACTTCTCTTTTATATAGGTTGTGAACTCCTCAAAGGCAGGAATAATATCTCATTCATCTTTTCATATCCTCCACCTACCACAGTGTCTTGCAAATACCAGCAACTTGCAAGGTAGAAATACAAAAGACGATTTACGTCAGTGGTGAGTAAGTGTGGCAGGGGGAGGGGTCAGAGGAGCAGCGGGGAGAGAGTCATATATATAACACCAATGCATGGTTGCTATGAGTCACTTTTTCCTGACAGGGGGAATAAAAGAAAGAACCTGTCAGCCGTGGTGGACTCCAACAATCCATAATTGCACTCCTCCAGCTGGGAGGCTACGATACAGGCTGCCGAGCCAATTTCCCTTTGCAAAAGGTACTGAACAGATAGCGAAAGCTCTCAAGAGCTAAGACGGCATGCTAAGGTGTCAGGAGCTGCTACTGATCCCCTGTCTCCTTAGCCCAGAGCTGCCAATTCTACTTCTTCATTCTGTGTCTAGTCCTGCAATCCAGCATTTGCGCCCACTGTATACAATGGTAAAAAAATTCCGCGAGAGATGGATGTGCTTCGGTGATTAAGTGCTACAGCTGCCGACACTATTTTGTGCTCTGCTCTCCCGCTTGCTGTTGTTCTGACCCTTTCTATTCTGATATAGTCCCTAATTCCTGCCCACTTGTCCAGGATTTCAAACTGTCCTCCTCAGTCCCTCCCAAAGGTCCTGTGTTCTTGGTTCCTTATGCCCCATTGTCTGTCCTCTTGCTTTGTGGCTGACTCCTGAACACATTGACACAGGATATTTATCCTTGTCTTGTTTCATGCTGGATGGAATTTCCCAGTCCTAATCCAGCAACACTGATGACCAGCCTCGCTGTAAGGAAGCAAATTCGCACCTGTTCTCAAGTAATGAACACTTTAGACCACGGGTCCCCAACCCACGGGGACCTATTAGGAACCCTATTAGGAACTTGGCCGCACAGAAGGTGAGTGGCAGGTGAGCTCTCGCCATTGCTCCCATTACCGCCTGAACCGTTCTCCCCACCCACCCACCAATGGAAAAATTGTCTTCCACTAAACCTGTCCCTGGTGCCAAAAAGGTTGGGGACTTCTGCTTCAGACACACACACAAAAAAAACAAAACAAGCTGTATAGAATAATAGACAACAGTTAAGGTCATGGGAATCTGAATTGGACAGATCTGATTTAGAATCCCAGCTCTACCATGCCCTCCTCTATGACCTTGGGCAAAATACTGACCTATTTAAACCTCAGTTTCCTCATCTGTATAATGAGACACATAATGAATCTCACCTTGTAGGATTATTAAATTTGAAATCTAATTAATACATGTATCAGTTAGCATTAATATTGTTATTATTAAAAATAGATTCCCATATTACTGGTTCAGAGATGAACCATAGATGAATACAAAGCTCAAAAAATTAAAAATCATCATGATTATTAAAGTAACTTATTTTAGACATAGAAATCACCTTAAATATCCAATCATCTTCCTTACAGGATGAGGAAATTGTGAACTGGAGAGCAAGTTTCATAGTTTTGTCTCTTCCACATTCCAAATGAAGATTTTTGGCCTGTATTTCATAATTGCAATTTTGAATGTCCTTATTCAATTTATTCACGTCTCCATTCATCCATCCACTATCCATCCATCCATCCATCCATTCTTTAGGAAATGTTTACTAGAGCACCTGCTATGTGCCAGTCTCCTTCCTGAGAACTGGGAATTTATAATCATTGTCCTTAAGCTTCATGGTGCTTTCATTCTTCTTCCTTCTACTGCTTACTATTGATATATCGTTCTAAGCTTCTGTTTCTGCCATTAGAAAATGGTAGAATGCATTAATGTCTTTTCTGCATGTCAAGACTAACCCTTTATAAAGATGTAAGCAGCAGCAAATTTTGAGGGAAGAAAATTCTCATTAATAGAATTAAATCTCACAGATAAATCACTTTCACCAAAACATCACTTAGAAACCTTTAGGTAAACATATACTTCATGTACATAGTGAACTCTCTTTTTCTTCCTTTTGTCTTCTCTTGCCTTTGGTGTCCTATCTCTCTGCTTAATGCAGTAAAGCACTACAGACCAGAACCTTGAGCAAATGTAGAAAACTGAAAAATGTGTGTTTTAATGGATCATAAACCATGCAACAGCAGTGGCTGTATTTTATACCATTATTGGACCCTTAGCACTTGGTAGGTGCCCAATAAATGTATTGATAATAACAATGAAGTTTCAATGAACAGTTAGAGGCTCTTCTGCAAAATGCTTAATTAATGACTACTATTAACAGCTGAAAATGTCAGCCTTTTGCGTTTCACCTTTGCTTTTGTCTGGGACGAGTGTGCTTTGGTATTAGTCAGCAGGTAGGGTATGTACTGCCTGACTGGCATCTGATAGTAATCAATGCAATTAAAGAGGAGTTATCCCTTTCAGCATTTATACCCCAAAGTGTCCCATTTATGACAATGCTGTGCTCACCCAGAAAGCTTTTCGACATCTTAAGAGCTGTAGCTATTTGGAGCCGAAAATATTCAAGGTAAAAAAGATGGGAACCTAGGGGGAAATTTTAACAATGTGGAGGCCATTCACAAAGGGACCTTGCAGTGTGGGAAAGATGGGAGCTGCCGGAAATGACTCCTGAGCAGTCTTGTTTGAGGTAATTAGTTCTGGGTGATGAAAGCTTTCTCTTTTTCTCACAGGATCCAACTTATCTATGCCTTTGTTCGCCAAACAAACAAACAACCCACAGGTCCTCTTGGTCTTGCAAAGAAGAATCAATTTATGAATCAGATGCTCCTCCTTAAACCTCAGCAGAATATTCAGGCACCTAGCTTTCCTTCTCTCTTCATACACTCCCAGCTTCATCTTCCCAGTAAATCCACCCAGTGTTTCAAGCCAAAGGTTTTGGCTTCATCCTTGACTTTTTTCTTAGAATCCTCATGCACCACCTCATCAGGTCCTATTGTTCCTACCCTCAAAATATATGCAGGATCAGAGTTCTCACCACTGCTACTACCTTAGCCCATTTATCTGTATTAATTCAATAGCTTCTGAACCGGTTTCCCTACTCTGTCCATGCCTCTTTCAGTCTGCTCTCAACAGACCAGCCAGAGTGATTCTGCTAAAGGGGTTGTTAGTTCGCTTCATTCATGAGCTAAAAATCCATTAATTGCTTCCTATCTCTCTCTCACAGTCAATGCCCAATACTGAGTGGCCAATAGGTCCCTATATAATATGGCCCGAGTTCCCACTGTGACCTCACTTTCTACCACTTCCTCTTGCTTTTCCTTCAACACATGCCAGGCCCACTACTGCTTTAGGAACTTCACACCTACTACACCTTCTACTTGGAGTCCTCTTCCCTCAATATCTGTCTGGCTCACTCTCTCACTTCCTTTGGGTCTTTACTCAAATATTATTGTCTCAGTGAGCTCTTCCCCAGTAATATTATCTAAACTGGCAATCCACCACGTGTACTTTCCATCTCCCTTCCTGTGCTTGGTTATTTTCTTCTTTGTATGTGTCACTATCTAATATACTATCTAATATACTATGTATTATGCTTATTATTTATGCTTATTATTTATTATTATGACCCCCTGGTGAGAATGTAAAGGACTATGAGGTAGAATATTTGTCTGTTTTATTTATTGTTTTATTTCTAGTGCCCATAACTATACTTGAAACATAGAAGACACTCTACACATATTTATCCAAAAATGGATGAATAACTTTATAGGAGGGGGTGTGGTAAGTTAATTTCACTGATATCTCATCTAGTTCATGGGCTCCTGGTATCACTATTGTGGCAGGTTGTGTTTTCCAACAATATCTTCTCTATCATACGTTCTTCTATAATACAATCTTGCCACTTCTTCCATCAAGAGGTAGAGGTAGGCTCATAGCTGTTTCAAATGTTAGGGTCTGGATAAAGCCAAGGGTCTATTGATATAACCTTTTGTTAAAACCTCAGAAAGATTAACAGACACACTTCATAGACCCTTTCAAACAAATGAAAATCTTTCTAAGGACTTCAGGGCATGACTTTCTGTTAAAAATTAGGGCTCCTAAGAATCCTAAGGCCATTGTTCCAGAGTAGCCTGCCGAGGAGACTATTGAGATCACAGATCCTTGGAATTAGAACTAGAGGGTTTGACTCTATGAAATAAATCACAGCAAGATCCTTTTTGACCCACCTCCTAGAGAAATGGAAATAAAAACAAAAATAAACAAATGGGACCTAATGAAACTGCAAAGCTTTTGCACAGCAAAGGAAACCATAAACAAGATCAAAAGACAACACTCAGAATGGGAGAAAATATTTGCAAATGAAGCAACTGACAAAGGATTAATCTCCAAAATTTACAAGAAGCTCATGTAGCTCAATAACAAAAAAACAAACAACCCAATCCAAATATGGGCAGAAGACCTAAATAGACATTTCTCCAAAGAAGATATACAGACTGCCAACAAACACATGAAAGAATGCTCAACATCATTAATCATTAGAGAAATGCAAATCAAAACTACAATGAGATATCATCTCACACCAGTCAGAATGGCCATCATCAAAAAATCTAGAAACAATAAATGCTGGAGAGGGTGTGGAGAAAAGGGAACACTCTTGCACTGCTGGTGGGAATGTGAATTGGTTCAGCCACTATGGAGAACATTATGGATGTTCCTTAAAAAACTACAAAAAGAACTACCATATGACCCAGCAATCCCACTACTGGGCATATACCCTGAGAAAACCATAATTCAAAAAGAGTCATGTACCAAAATGTTCATTGCAGCTCTATTTACAATAGCCAGGAAATGGAAACAACCTAACTGTCCATCATTGGATCAATGGATAAAGACGATGTGGCACATATATACAATGGAATATTACTCAGCCATAAAAAGAAATGAAATTGAGCTATTTGTAATGAAGTGGATGGACCTAGAGTCTGTCATACAGAGTGAAGTAAGTCAGAAAGAGAAAGACAAATACCGTATGCTAACACATATATGTGGAATTTAAGAAAAAAATGTCATGAAGAACCTAGGGTTAAGACAGGAATAAAGACACAGACCTACTAGAGAGGGGAAGGGTAAGCTGTGACAAAGTGAGAGAGTGGCATGGACATATATACACTACCAAATGTAAAATAGATAGCTAGTGGGAAGCAGTCACATAGCACAGGGAGATCAGCTCAGTGCTTTGTGACCACCTAGAGGGGTGGGATAGGGAGGTTGGGAGAGAGGGAGATGCAAGAGGGAAGAGATATGGGAACATATGTATATGTATAACTGATTCACTTTGTTATAAAGCAGAAACTAATACACCATTGTAAAGCAATTATACTCCAATAAAGATGTTAAAAAAAAAAAAAAGAACTAGAGGATTTGTACTCTGGGAGTTCAAGGAATTATATCCAAGTGGCTTCATCCACAATGGGACACAATTTAGATAATGAGCTACTGTACTATAAGCTGATGCCATAATGAAGGTTTTGAGGAAAGAGATGAGCATATTTTGCATGTAGGGGGAATGTGAATTGATGTGGCTAGAATGCAGATGAGAGCAGATTGTATTTTCCTAAGATGACTGCAACAATATGTCCTGTCCCACATAATCATCTACAGTGAGGTCTTGGCACTCTCCTATCAAGAGATGGAGGCTAATTCTTCTCCCCTTGGGTCTGGGCAGGCTTATGATCACCTGAACTAATAAAGTATGGTGAAATATTTGCTGTATGACTTCTAAAGCTGTGTCATAAAAGGCAATGCAGCTTCTGCTGTGGAGCCCTGGCCTGGAGCCCTGAACTTCCACATAATGAGTCTGACTACCTTTTGGCTGCCATACTGTGCAGGAACCAAGCCACACGGGGAGGCTACCCATGGATTCCCTACTCAGCACTCCTAGTCTTTGAGTCACCTCAGCCCAGGTGCTTGATGTGGAGTGAATGAGCCTTCTGATGATTCTGGTGCCCAGCTGCCGAGTCACTCCCAGGTTTAAGTCTTCCCAGACATAGTGAAGTAGCAGTGAGCCACTGATTCTGTCTAAATTCCTGACCACAGAATCTGTGAGAAACATAAATTGGTTGTTTTAAGCCACTATGCTTTGGGATATGCTGTTATGCCATGATATTACCTGAGATAAATCTCTTTGCAGTGTGGCTTTGCAGCTCCTCCCTCAATAAGTGGAGTCTATCTTCCATCTCTTAAACCTGGGCCAAGAATGAAACAGAAGTGAAGATGTGCCTGTTCTAAGCCTCCGCCTCCCTTCTGCTCATGGAATCCTGCCTATGCATTAAGCTTGGGCTGGCCTGCTGGAAGATCAGCGACCAAGACTAGCTTACAGCAAATTGATCACGTGATCAATTGATCATGTAATCAATTTGCCCAGCCTAGATCACCAGAGCTACTTACTTGACCTATAGTTAACCACAGGTGCATGAGTGACCTAGCTAAGACCAGAAAAACCACCCAGCCGACTTGTAGACTCATGAGAAATATAGGCTTATTGTTTTAAGCTGCTGAGAGGTTTTGTTTTGGTTTTCCTTTGGTTGGGCATGGTGGGGGGATGTGGGCAGGGTAGGAAAAATTGTTACACAGCAATAGCTAAATGGTACAAGAGGAGAAAGACCTTCCAGGTAACTGAGCTCATGCATATTTTTGAATGGGAAAAAGTATGGTTGGAATGTTGGAAATAAAGATTACTGTTTATCTGTGGTCAACAAGTTATTCCCAGTCTTCTCATACCTATGCTTCCAAGCCCAGAGGCCAAGAGAACATGCAGGAGGGACTATTTCCTCTACATTATACATTAATGGGATAAAATAATTCTTCTTCTCATTCTGCCATTCTACTCCTTGCATCAAATCCAATGAACATACCTTGGCTGACTTTATACCAGCCCACTTCCTCTGTAGGATCAGACTTAACACATATAATGACATAAAGTGCTATATAAACAAACAGTGTTACCATGCTCCCAAGCCTAGAAAGAGAAAAAAAAGAAAGAATAACTTTTAAAGTGCAGCTAAAGAATTCAAATTTTCTCAAAGCCAAATTGGAATATGAAAAAAGATTTTAAAAAATTCTAAATTTAGGTGCAATGGTTTTCATGTGTTTAGAATCTGGCAAGCCAGCTTCTTCTCTGCCCTACTTTATAAAGGTTGCGTAGAAGAGGGAAAAAGAAGTTTTGTTTAGTTGAGGATGAACACTATGGTCCCCCCCCAATAATAATACATGAATGTATCATCCAAATATAAAAAAGTCGAATTAAATGTATGATTTTTAAGAGCATCTATTTTTAATTAAGATATATTGCTTTCCTTGAAAGACTAAACATGCAATTTTTTATATAGAAATAATCAATTTCCTAATGTCCTTTAGAGAGCACAACTTTCCATCCTTGAGATAAGAATGATGTAATGAGGAAAGTTAAATTTGTGAATTTTATGACAAAATGAAAGTGAGAATAATGCAGTATAAGGGAAGTAATTTAATAAGAAAACGATCACTAAGAATTTGAAATGTGTGCTTTTATGTTTCTTTGGAGTGATATTTTAGTGGTACCTTCATAAGAATACAAGTAACCTGTGTTCAAATTGCCTTCCTTGTCGCTGCACACACTACAGCTGGTGAAGCCTATAGTCAGCTAAATCCCAACCCATCACTGGGCAAGGGCATGAGATTTGGAAGGAATCTATAACCTAGTGTGGGTGACTGTGTTTTCTGGTTCTGTTTTCTAAGCCCATGCCTTCTGGAGGAGAAGATTAGGTTAGGAGTAGAAGGAAATTTGAATTCGTTTTGTTAAGTTCTGCTTTCCGTTAGAGCATTCAGGAGAAGACACTTGGTCTGGGACTCAGAGTTAGATGACTGCTGCAGATATTTGTTTAAATCATGAAATAGGTGAGGTTGCCCTAAGAGGCAGCAGAATGTGAGAAGCCAATGGAACTACAAGGAATTCCAGTGTTTTAAATGGATTGGAGGAAGAAGACCAAAAAGGAAGTGAGAATGTGAAAAGGATGGATTTATCAAAGGAGGTAAGTACCAGAGAGACTGATAAGATGAGGTCTGAGACAAGTCCATAGGTTTTTGACAACTAGGACAGCATCACAAGGACATTAGCAGGGATAGTTCTGGTGGGATGGCAGGGGTGGTAGTCAATTTTCAGAGGTCTGAGACATGAATATTGTTGAGGAAAAATAGTCATGGGTGTAAAATAATGTTAGGAATGTTTGGGAAGGAAAAGGAGGAGTAAATATAGGGAGATAAAAATCAATAGTAAGAGGAAAAATGAGGGACCGTTGAAGAAGTGGAGAGTTGATAAACCAAGTTATTGGGACCCTTGTCCACTTTGTTCTTACTGAAAATATATCAATTTTTCATTCATGGCCTCATCCAAAGAACTGACAGAAATGCCCATCAGAACAGGAACAAAAGGACTCCTGAAACATGCCATTGAAGTCTCTGCCCAGAGGTTCCCCATCACTGAAACATCTTTATATACCTTGTTTCAACACTATTTTTGCTCTGTGAAGTTTTCTGTGTCATCTGGGTGACCTATAGTACACTTATATTTATGTTTCCTTTGTCCTTCATTTAAGTCACCCCATTCCATACTCTGGACTTCTCCACAGTTATAGAGCTCCTTGGTATTCTGTGTTACTTTGCTCCCCACCCCCAATCTTTATCCTTTAAACCAAGAATCATTCTACTTCCGCTTTCCACATATGGTCTTGGCTTCACAAAAGTTCAGTTCTCTTCAGAGGGCTCATTTATTTCCTTAGTTTAAAATCTCAAGTTAACTAAGTTGCCTTTATATAATGGACAAACATAAGGCTGCAAATTTTCCTTTTCACCCTATCCCTAGTATATTTTCCAGTGAATTATAAGTCACGTTTACCTCTAATAGTAATCTTGTTTTAGCCAACAAAGGCCACTGTCCATACAGAGATTACATATATTTGGAAATGTTCCTCTCTCTTCCTGATTTCTTAGATTAGACTATCCCTTTTCTGTCTGTCTCTCTCTTGATTTTTAAAAACATTATCTGAATTCTTAGAGCTCTACCACTAGTGGATTAATTCTGATTTTTTGCCCTATTATAAAAATTAGTTATATTTCTGGCAGGCAGTGAAACATGGAACAGGAGAGACAAGAGGCAGGAACCTGAGAACAGGTTTGTAGTAAAGAGCCAATGTTTAACATTTCTCCACAGTCACCTGAGTAGGTGCTCTCCTGACCTCTGTACAAACTCTGTGGAAAAAAAATCTCTCTGAAACTGGTTTATCAAGTATAAGTCATCAAAAACTAAGCCTTGCCTAATCAGTTTTGAGCCCCTCTGTAACAGGAGCCTTAACTTCATGATTGCAACAACACAATTTAAAATTACTCTGCTTACATCATTCCCAAAGTTGGCTTCTCCACAGTTTTCCATGGAAACATTCTAATTTGACTAAGGGATTGCCGTAAGATTATGTGACATCCTGGCTTATTTGTTTCTTTGTGTTTTAATCAGTAAAGTTCATAGAGTTTTTTGTTGTTATTCTTTTTCTTTTTCTTCTATGCTTAGAATGGCAAATATTTTTCTGGATTTTGTCTGTGTCTTTACTCATTACACATTTGAAGAATGACATGAATTTTTATATATCTTGGAGTTTGTCCTGTACTAGATGAGTCCCCTGTCCCTTCTTGCTCTCACTTGTTCAAGTTTTGAAATTTTAAATCAGATTTATTTTATTGAGCACTGAAGTGAATTATATCATTTTCACAGAAGCCTCTGAGAAGTATAACTGTGTCTGAGTTAAACTGGGTAAGTTGTCTGTATTGACTGAAAGGAGAAACTTGGAAAAGGCTAAAGTTTGGAAAGACTTCTGAATAATTAAGGAGAATGACGGCTAAGCCAAGTACCATATTCTTAGTTGTATAGTCTATAGAAATAGAGTGTGGGAAACAGATGGAAGTTGAGGTATAGACTCAATATCACTGGGAATGTCAGATCAGAAATTATTTTTGGAAGTGTAAAAGGAGCTTTGTGTGTAGGTGGAGCTCAAGAGGTGGGATGCAAATCCTGGGAGGTACTAGACAAAGAATGAAAAATCAAGTCTTGGGTAGTAAGTAGGGCTTATCTGCCTTGCGGAGGAGCTATTTGATATTTCTCTAAGTACTGATTACACTTATTTTCAAATCCCATAGCTTCTGAATTTTTAAATTTCAGTGCAAACCCAGGTGATTTATAACAATTCTATATAAGAGCAGGGAGTTTTTATGTGATTTTCTTCACTTACACTTCTCTTCCACTCTGGTGTTCTACAGATATCACATGTATCTAGATTTAATCCTCATGTAGATTTTTAGCTTCTAGAGATCACAAAGTAGATGGAACAGCTATACGGGTAAGGCAAAATAATGAAAGGATTTACCAGACTTAAGGACTAGAGGAAGAGACTGAACGCAGGAAAGCTGCTGTGCATGCATGCCTGACAGGACTTGCAGCGCTCATGCAATCTTGGGGAGGAACAAAGGGCTGGCAGGTGAAAGAGCAGCAAATACTGTCAGGCCAGGTGTACAGCATTAAAACCCGGCTGTACCAGGGATCCCAGATGGCTTGAAAGAGAGGTGTGAATGAAATGACCCAGAGAAGTCAGGAGATGGGAGAGGAAGGCATTAAGCTACATTTAGGGTCCTTGCAATGAGAGGGATTTTAACTGCTTGGCAGTTATCTGACTGATAATGAATGTTTGAATCATTCTTGAATGGTGGATAATTTTATCCACTATTTACTTTTGGAGAAGTATTGTCTAGCCTCTTTTGTCTTCAGCTTTCTCTAACCTGTTCTCAATTGTTTTCATTTTAAAAGAACATGAATATATTTAAGGACTTTTAAAACCGGATGAAAGGCAGGAATTTTTAATTAAACATATGCTATATAATCATATGTATTATCAATATATGAGAATCTAAGATACTAAAAATAAGTTGTCCATATTGAAATATTATATATAACCTATATATTATATATACTATGAAATACTATGTATATTATATGTAATGTATTATATACACATATATATGTAATGTATTGATGGGTCACATTTGTTTTATAGTGGTATACTGCTGGGATTTTTCTTTTCTGGAGATGTAAACATTCTAAATAATATCTATTGTGTGTGTATGTGTGTATGTATCAGTAGCAAACATTTTATTGCATATAAATTTTAATTTTGCTTAACAAATAATATTCTCCATCATTTTCATAAGTAACAAGATAATATTGTGTATGTTTTGTATAATGGGAATATGTGAATTTCAAAAAAAATTTTCAATATACATACATTTGGTGAATATAGTACTTACTAATTCTGCCAAGTGTTGTTTTATTTTCCTGACTTTTTAATTTTTTTTTTGCATTTTGGTTGAGATATATATGATTGAAAAATTTATTTGGAAATGTATTCTTTAAAAACATTGAACCATTTTAATGAGTCAGTGGCAAGATAAAAACAAGTTAGCTCCAAAAATGCCAAAAACTGATAAAGACTTTACATACCTATATATCAATACTTTGTATATTTGAGAAGCTGAAGAACAGGTTCACAGTCTTGAAACATACACAGGTATTGTCACTAGACATAAAGCATTGAAGCTGTAAAAGAAAGGAAAGGTCATATATCCCAGTAAGGTTAATGTGAATATGTATTTCTGTATTTATTTTATAGGGTCAGAAATTATCACAGGGTACTAACTATATTGAAATGACTGTTGGTAAAAAATTCTCCAAGGGTGTCTTGCATTTCTATGTATCTTGGGAGTGAGGTACTAACTGCCCTTTGTTCTTAAAAACCTTTAAAAGATTTTTGCATAGCAAACGTCCTTAGGAGATAGAGATAGTATCTTCCTCCAGAGTAGAGGGCAGACATGATACCTGCCCATTTATATATAAAGGTTTCAGAATCTCCAAGTTCAGAGTTCTTCTGTAATGCAAACTATTGGATGCATTGCTCTGTGGAAAATGAAGCTGGAGGAACCAGCACAAGAAAATGCTGATACTCTGGCTATTGCTATCTCTGTAAATAACAAAATCCTTTATTTTTGACTCAGGAATCTCATGAGTCTGGGACAGCATTCACATCACTATGGCGAGCTAGCTGGTTACCTAGATAGTGGAGATCCTTTAAAGTCCTTCACAATGATCGTTAGTAGGAAAAAGGTGCAAGTAAAGTACCCTGAAAGTAAAGAAACCCTTACTGCAAGACTACGTAATCATAATGTGTACCTTACAGTAATCAAATAGCAGGTATATCAATTTTCATATGGTACAAAACTTACATTATTCTTAGCAATGCTACAGAAGATCTAATGCAACAATCTGCTGAAATGTATACTTTAGGGGTTTATATTATAATGCCTATCAAATTTGAAATATGTTTTATCTAAGTGATGAGGGATCTACTCCACATTAGTTGTTGATTAAAAAGATGTGAGTTATAGGGTGTTTAGAATATTACAGTACTTTCAAGCCGATGTGATACTGGTTATAGAATGAAATAAACTATGTTAGCCTGTTCTCTTTTGATGAGCACCTTTTCCCTTTTATCCCTGATCATCACGCATTTCTCACATTAGTTGTTATTCTTCTCTTCCAAACATACTAATACATACTCAAGTTTTTCCCTTAAAGAAACTTTGATTTTTTCTGGAAACTTTATATTTTAAATAGACTTTCTGAAGAAATTTTTTAAAAAAAATCTTTAGGGGCCTCTTTAATCAAGCCAGGATAGTAGAATTCCAGGTAGTGAGAATGAAACTTTCCAGAATATATCGTGACTGACACCAGTCATTATAGTCCTTACTCCAGTCCACAAAGGCTGTTTCTCTGTCTCTTGGGCTCATAAGTACATAAATTATGTAAAAAAAAAAAAAATCAACATGGTAGGTTTAACAAACCTACCTATTTGGAATCAGAAGACCTGGCTACAAGTTTTAATCCAAGACTTAGTAGTTGGATAAACTGGGGAAAGTTACTGAATTGCTCTGAGCATCTTTTCCCTGATTTATAAAATAGGGAAACAATAACCAAAATTCCCTGTCATGGTTGTTTTGAGGATCAAACTAAATGACATGCCTGAATGTTCTTATAAATAATTAAGTTACACACAAATATAACTAGGAAATACATGAATGGGCAAATAACTCTTGGGGGAGAATTGAATAATCTATGTATTTTAATACTTGCCAAGATCTCTATAAGTTTATATCACTTAATAAGTCTGAAGGTTTATCAGCATCACACATTTAATATTATTATTTGATAGCCAGTTCTGCACTGTGGACATGTTGAAAATTCTTATTTTATGATTTAAGCAAAAGATGCCAATGTCTGATTACTCTTCACTGCTGGCCCTTGATGAAGTTTCTCTAATAAATATGAATTTACTCTAATAAAGTTACTTTTGAACAATAACCCTAGACATAGTCTAGTAAAAATTGCTAAGTTTGGGGATGAAGAAAAATCCTTATAGACATCCAGACAGGAACAAAAAAAGACACCTGAAAACATAAAAACATAGTGGCTGGATATATCTGCTTCACAATACAAAATTCCAGAACATAATCTGAAATATAAAGTTTTCATAGGGCAAAAATATAATCTAAGAATTCTGTAGAAAACCAGATAGTTAACAATTTGTGAGAAATACAGAAATTACACATTCTCTAATATGTAAGTGCTTGAAAAAAAATTATTAGTTATGACTAAAAGTGAATAAATTAAACTCTACATTTAAAAACTAAAATTTGTATCTTGAGTTAAAATATATTTCTATATAGAAGAAAGTTAAATAAGTAACAGCAGAGGTAGAGTGCTTAAATAAGCCAGTACAAATCCATATAATTTAATGTCATCCAACTATAAAAAAATCACATTGAAAAATATTTAATAATACTGGTTGGAAAGTTTATAGAATAATATTTAATGATAAAAGTAGAAAACAAAACTAAAGATGGATATCATTTCATTTCTGTTAAATATATTAGGCATAAAGAAGGCAGGGAAAATATCTGTATGATGACAGTAGTAATTGCTAGGTGGCATGATTATGCATAATTGTAAATTTTATGTTACTTTCAAGGTATCTAATATTCTATAATGGCCTTATTTTACTTTTATAATCAGAAATTAAGGAAAGGAACATAAGAGAACTATTGACAAATCCTGCAAAAAGTAAGCATAAGAAGAGTGGGCCTGCAAAAGAGAATGAGAAAAAACAAAAGGTGGAGGAGAAATTGCCAAGGAAGGAGATGATCTGCAGATAAAGCAAACAGCTAACAGTCCAAATACTGCACTGCAATCAAATAAGATGGGGATGAAAAAAAATCTACTGGGAAAGTGTAATTGAAAGAGTCATGGGTGGACTTCTCAACAGTAGTCCCAGGCCTTTGCCAGGGTTCTTTGCCAGACTCTTGGCTGCTGTAGCTTGAAGAGTGAATGAAGGAAGAAATCATCGTTCATTCTTTTGAGGAACTTGTCTTTGGAAAGGAGAAAAATTGGGCTTTGGCTAGAGAGCATTAAAACTAAAGCTTTTTTATTGTTGTTGTCCTTTGTATTTTAAGGTATGAAAAGTTAGGCAAGAATTGAATAATGTTACCATAGTAGTTAAAAGCAAAGGGTTTGGAATCAGGTGAACCAGACTTGAATTTGGGTTTCAGGAAGATTGTAATATACAGGGGAACATACAGTAGATGCCATGGATTGTTACTGGAAACTTTAGTTAATTTGTTAATTTAAAATATGAATTTAAATGGGAAGTAATGAAGTATAACACATATTTTTAAAGTTTATTTTAACTTAATGTATATAAGGGCACATTTTTCATCAAATTCTACATATAGATCGAAGCCTTTATTTAGTTCTTCAAATGGCTTTTTGGAATAAATGATGCTCATAACATATCATTTATAATTTCCAGTTGTGAGGTCTTTAAAGTGGAAATTAAATGTAAAGTCTTTAGGAAACATAAGCTTTGTCAAACCGTTACAGATTGTTTCTGTCCACGTCTAATTTAACTACAATTTATAATTTAACTTCTTCAAGACTTTTCAAAACATTAAGTTTAATTTTCCTAGAAACAAATTGGGGTGTTTGTTGTTACTGTTTATTTTTTTTCACACACACCTAAATGACTTACATAATTATTTAATTTTAAAATGACAACAAGTGAAACTGAATAAAATAACTTTGGGCAAACTCAACTGACTCAGTAAACTACAACTAAGTTGGAGGACACAGGAGTGCACGAGGGTACAGGAGCGTGGCCGGCAGCCTAGAGCACTGGGTGCTTTTTACAGAGGAATGGAGTGCTTGTTACCAGCAGTTTGGGTAACTTGAGGTGGGTTAAGAGAGTCTACTGTACAGAAACCAAAGTGAGCAAACAATAGAGCAAGGTCCTAATCCTGAAAATAAATCTGTACATTGAAAAGTGTATAACAGAGAAGATATGTTTCTTATCAAAAGTCCAGTAGTAAAAGAATAACATTATAATTAACTGTAAATCATACATCTTAATGATATGCAATGTGAGACTTTCCTAAGTATAAAATGGTAACAACAGCAACAAAACTGAAAGCACATACACCAGATATTGGAATATTATTTGCAATAAATATTTATTTTACAAGAAATAAAATTTTGAGTGCTTTCTTTGGCTGGAGGTTAAAGGGATATTATTTTAGGAGGAATCTTTAAAGAGGTAGATTGAGAATCAGGGTTTTGGTGATTTTTATTTTTGAGAAACTGATGTTGAAATTTAGTTTTTTGCTATTTTCATTTCTCAATTGTAAAATTCCATGAAACAAACTGGACAGTAGATCAAGTTATATAAATTTCTGCTGTGATTGAAATCAAGATCATTTTGTTAAAACTGGCTAGTTTTACTTGCTATAAGTGCTTAGGAAAATGAGGAGAGATGTATATTCCATGAATGTCGGGTGAATACACACCCCATAGGGCTGACTACTGAGGCATGTCCACAAAGCAGATTTCTGAGCCAATATAAAGAGGTCAGTGACCAGAAGCACTTTCCAAAACAAGTGGTAGGCCAGAGTGGAAATTAAGGCATCAGCTGGGGAATAAAGAGAAACAGTAGAGAGCCAGAGACACTGAGTGATTGGTTTGCCAAACTGGGAAATCTAGAGCAGGCAGCAGATTGCTGAGACAAAAAGAGATCAGGCTGAGACAGATGGAGGTAGGGGAGCTCAAGGGCCAGTTTCCAGTCTTGTGAACACTGAGCACCATTACTACGTTTCTGTTTTCTGTGGTCTATACTTCCTTTTTCTGGAATCGTCCCACTAGGTCCAAAGGTGGAGTTTGTGCTTCTGGCTACTTTCAGACAAGTCTCCCTTTCTTCTTGAAGTGTCCCACATCATCACAGCACATCTTCTACCCCTCATTTTTACTGTCTGCTATTCCTCAGGATGTTCTTTCTCAAATTTCAATAATTTATCTCAATTTATTATTTATTCTATCCAATAATAATGTCTTCTTAGTTTAGACCATCTCAGTATTTCAGCAAGGATGAGACTAGGGTGAGGCAAACACAAAATTTAAAGAGACACTCTGTCTTAGGGTCATGCCAATTTGCTGTCATTACCAGTAATTTCAGCTCTTTGATAACCTCAATATCCTTTCCAACAACACTTTGGTACCCTTATTCCAGTAATTCTTCAACCCTGCCAATTGATTATTCCCACTAACTTAATTTGCCCCTTGTCCCCTTGATCCCTTCACTTATACTACTGTCTCCCTCAGTCCCCTTAGGCAGCATGCCCCAATGCATTCAACATCTCCTGGATTCTTTCCTTTTCTCTTCTTCCTCCTTTCAGCCTCTCTTTTCTCTTTAGGGAATCCTTCTGTCATGTGTTGTTATTTCCAGCCTACCTGCAGGATCTGGAGCTTCCAACCTCATCGGGCATCTCTTTTCTTCGGTACACCCTCATCTCTGGGAATTTTTCCTTCACAATAACATTTACACAGTTCACAGAAACATTAGAAATTGCTTACAGTTTAATTCTGCTTTTCCTCAAATCAGAGAATGACTTTTGCGAACTTGTGGCAGGAAAGAGTTAGTTTGGGAGCATTTCTATTGGGTTGGACAAAAAGTTCGTTTTTGTTTTTTCCATAAGATGGCTCTAGTAGCTCTTAATTGTCCTTAACTTAATTTGAAACAATTTTGTTAGATTGTATTGTGACAGCTGTAATATCAGTGTGCATTAAAAGAAAAAACTTGTCAAAATTGGTGAATTTTTGTGTAGCCATTTTAATATTGAAGATGGAAGGACAAAAGCAACATGTTCAGCATATTATGCTTTATTATTTCAAGCAAGGTAAAAACACAACTGAAACACCCACAAAAAAAATTTGTGCAGTGTATGGAGAAGGTGCTGTGACAGATCAAACGTGTCAAAAAAAGTGGTTTGTGAAGTTTTGTGCTGGAGATTGCTCGCTGGACGATGCTCCATGGTTGGGTAGACCAGTTGAAGTTGATAGTGACCAAATCGAGACATTAATTGAGAACAATCAACGTTATACCACGCAGGAGACAGCTGACATACTCAAAATATCCAAATCAAGTGTTGAAAATTATTTGCACCAGCTTGGTTATGTTAATGGCTTTGATGTTTGGGTTCCACATAAGTTAAGTGAAAAAAAACCTTTTTGACTGTATTTCCACATGCAATTCTCTATTGAAATGTAACAAAACTGTTCCGTTTTTAAAACAATTTATGATGGGCGATGAAAAGTGGTTACTGTATAATAATGTGGAACAGAAGAGATCGTGGAACAAGCGAAATGAACCACCACCAATTATACCAAAGGCCGGTCTTCATCCAAAGAAGGTGATGCTGTGTAATGGTGGGATTGGATGGGAGTCCTCTAGAAGATGGAATTACGAAGTTGCCTGAAAAATGGCAGAAGGTAGTAGAACAAAATGATGAATATGTTTTTCAAAAAAGTTCTTGGTGAAAATGAAAAATATTTCTTTTGGTTTTACTTAGAAACCAATGGAACATTTTGGCCAATCCAATACATTAACGTTGCAGTTGTATGTTAATGTGAAATTATGTTTTAATCAGGTATTTAAAGATTATTGGAAAAAAGTGATGGTAGGATCTTTGTTACTATTACTGTTGTTATATTTGAGTCTCAGGCAAGCACTCATCTTCATACATTTAACAAATTGCATGAATTAATTGCATGAATTTGGTCTATTGCTGAGATTAGTGCTCTGTTTGTATGAACAGAGATACTAATTTCTGAATTATGTCATGGTTGACGAAACCTCAGTTTCTTGTACCTGTAGAACTTAATCATCAGAAGCATAAATGATTTTACTATACTTCCCTCAAACTTTACATTTGTTTTATTCCTCTTCCAGTCCCAAATACTTATTTATACTCTGTATCCACATCCTTATGATATTTCTGCATAATGAAAACAGCAATATCAGTAGCTCTACCACTTTACTGAGTTTAGCCAACAGCAGAATATCTAATATATTAACAACAATATACTACTGGTTGTTATCAAAATCCTGCCAATATATCTTATAACTACTATTTCAAGCATTTTTAAATTTGTATTTATACCACACTTATACATATTTTTATACCAACTCTCACTTAGGAAGCAACTGTACAACCATAGTAAAATCATCAAAAGTTCACCAATGCCTTTTTGTATAATATAAGCAACTATAGTTTCTATCATCTAATTATGTATTTTAATAGCAAACTTACATTTTACGTACTTCAGTTGTGCTTGCTATCTTTTATCTTTCCAAACAACATATCCTGAATTGCCACAGTCTCTTTCCAAAACGGACTCTTACATCCTCCATGATTTGGGAAGAGGGCAGAAGCAGAAATCTGGGTGGTGCCACATAAGAAGATGAGCCACAGACAAAGGAGCTCCTTTCATGACACAAGAAGGAGACTTCAGAGTAGGCAGAAAGAAGAGGCTGCCAGGAGTCTTTTTAAAGCAATTTTCCTGGACCATTTAATACAAGAGGAAACCAAGATCGGTGCTGTAGAAGAAAATAATTATCAGCAGATAGGGTTCTTGGTATCATTCTTTTCATCCTAGCACATTTTTGATGTTCCACAGCATTTTTATTGTCCTGTGGATTTTTAAAGATACCAGTCTGCTTCTGAGAGTATGACTTCTCTCCTGGTCATCAGGAGGCAGTGGTGGAAGTAAACATTAAGTCAGGGATAGCGCTCAGAACTGCAGCCAGGTCCCAGCTGCACTTGTTGGATAAATATAGTTCACTACGTTCTAGAGGAATCTGCCCCAGCATTGGCTGCGATGATTCATAATACCTAAGGTGTATAAAACCTTGTCAAATTCTTTTTGTAGCAAAATGTAAACTTTTCCCATTTAGGATAGTCTATCTAGGATAAAATTTGATGCTCATAGATGTTGGGCAAAGGGCTCCACATGGAGCTCAGGATCCTGCCTGTCCTACTTAGAGTACTGGGAAAACATCTTTCCAGACGGCAAGAGGTGTAGGTGAAAGCCATGGAGTTTTCTATCCTCAGGGTTTCTAATATGGCTGAATAAGCTAGAGGAGATCAAGAAAATATCTTGCTAAGAAGAGCTCTCCAATTCATACTAGTTTTTAGTGTGATCTGACAGCTGGTCTGAACCATGTTCCTATAGATAATTATTTATAGTAAAATTGCAGATGTGGGTAAGGTGAATTACATGGCCTAAAAACTATAGAAACAACAGAATGGGATATTTTGAGTTGAGGTTTAGACTGTGTTAATAAAATAAAACATGATAGTTGGCAAAGTACCCTATCCATACTATCATTATGAATGTAGTACTGCAGGAATTGCTCTTGCATGCATGCTATTTATACAGTGAAGCTGACCTTTAGATGGGGATTATTATTCAAACAGCAGAAGTTCTTTGGTGTGAAGGTTGTTAAAAAGTAGAGAGCACTAGATGTCCAAGGTCCAGGATACTTGGTTTTGTCAGCTGATGTGGGAGGGAAACCAATTTTTTTAGGTTATATACTGCTGGTGGTACAGTATTCCTTTAAACAGCCCTTTCCTGTTCCACTGTAATCAGGTTACATTCCATTCCCCTACCCTCTCCTCCCCAGTGCTGGCTTTTGTCTTTTGAAAGGTCCAACCCAAGCATCACCTCCACCTCTTCCTCTTTATCTTAGTTGTTCACCCATCAACTTTTTATTCCTCTTAAACCTCTGCCTGTCTTTCAAATTCACTGCACACAATTGCTTTCTATTTCATAAACTATGTTCTATAGAATGCATTTCTTTGCCCAAAAGGAAGGACTGCAGTAGCACCCTTGTGATAGGAAAAAGGCACTGGTGAGTAAAATGATGGAGCTGCAGGGTTGCACTGTTGCACTAAGAGGTAATAGCTGTTATTAGAAGCTCTATTAACAATAGCAATACAGAAAATAAAGATAATGAATGAGAGTGTAAGAAACTCTGAACTGGTTCAAAATTTATATGTATGTATATATGTATGTATGTATCTATCTATCTATGTATTATCCATCTATCTATCTATGTATTTACCTATCTATCTATCTATCCATGTTTCTATCTATATATATTTTGAACCAGTTCAGAGTTTCTTGCACTCTTATTCATTAATTTCATTTTTCATACTGATAGATATAGATATAAATGATATAGATATAGAGCTAGAGAGGCACTATTGTCTACCATACTGGGTTGAAAATTTAGGTATCATAATTTGTTCAATAAATGAAAATTCATCAGTTGGCTTTATAATGTGTAAATGATCAAAATTTTCCAAAATTTAACTTGTTCTACCAGGATTCTTCCACATAAAAATGTTTTTACATTTCAAAAGGCAAACCTATATATTTGTCTTCATACCATTTATTTGAGTTTTTCACCAAAGTGTTGAAATTTGAAGTATTCCAATTGAAGTCAATTTGGAATAATCTGAGCACTTTGGTTAAATTAGTACCAAAGGTATTATTCCAGATACATTTTTCCAGAAAGGATTTTGATTTTTTTTCTCAATTCAGACTCAGATTAATCTAAGAAACATAATGTTGGCAAAGTAATTTAATTGATTTGGACTCAGACATTATTCTTTCTTGTCTCTTATAATTTTTACTTATTTATCATTTAAGTAATAAATGTCTATGGTTTAATAAATTTAGAATAATTAATTTAATAAATTTAGAATATATCTAATTTAAGAGTAATAAAAGGAGAGTGTCCAGGATGCTAAAACAATAAGGTCTGGTGCTAAAGTTATATTGTTTTAATGCTTCCTAGAGCATGAAAAGTGAATGTGTATATGCATGACCCTCAACAAAGTAACAGAATAAAACATCACATCCAAAACAAGTTAGATAAAAATGATCTAATTTCACACCAGTCCAGGATGATTAAAAACTCACAGCCAACATCTTATGATCACCACATTCAGCATCATATACATCCTATAAAGATGGTAAGCAACAGGCCATGCTGAGTAATGTAAAAGATTTGCTGGAAACACAGCTTTCTAAGAGATGTCTGAAGATGTAAGCACAAGATTCCTGCTTCACTAGAGAGCACTAATGACTAAACTCCCATCACTGAAACTTTGACATAGACAATTTAACTTTGTATCCATCTCCTCAATATACCTTAACCATTTCACTGAAGAAGCAGGAGTTCTACTAATACGTATGGGGATGAATATAGCATCTTTAGTAGAGAAGATGTGTCAGTCTTTTGTCTCATGATAGTATCTGACCAAAAATATAGAAGTAGATTACAAAATTATTAATATTAACTTTTTAAATTTTTAAACTCCAACATAGCACCATAAGACTTCAAAGTTGAAAACAATGTCCACACCAGGAGAGGAAAAATGACCAATAAAACTGTGTGGGATGTGGTGTCATTTCATTGGTCAAAATGCTGATGTGATATCAGCCAGAGTTACTTAATGCTCTCTCCTCTACCAAATATCAATTGTGTGTTCCCTTAGGTTCACCGGCAATCTTGCAGGAATCACCCAGTTTTTAGATACCAAAGAAATCCAGAAATCAATACCCAGGTTATTATGCCATTATCAAAAAACTACAAAACCACTGGGTAGAAGTGATGCTGAAAGGTATTAAATATATTATATTTCAGTAACACACAACTAAAATAAAATAACAATTTAAAAGTTTCCAACTAAAATAATTTTTTAAACTTTGATTTTCATTCATTTTAGCTGAATTTATTCCCAGAACATAAGCTTTTGCTTCTTCTATTTCTTCAGGGATATTGTCTTCTGAGCAACCTCATCTTGATTTAAGAACAATTGGTTAGACCAGACAGCAGACAGCAGAAGTAAGAAGAACTATAATCCTACAGCCTATGGAATGAAAACCACATTCACAGAAAGATAAACAAAATGAAAAGGCGGAGTACAATGTACCAGAAGAAGGAACAAGACAAAACTACAGAAAAACAACTAATGAAGTAGAAATAGGCAACCGTCCAGAAAAAGAATTCAGAATAATGAAAGTGGATGATCCAGGACCTTGGAAAAAAATGGAGACAAAAACCAAGGAGATGCAAAAAATGTTTAACAATGACCTAGAAGAATTTAAGAACAAACACCTAGAAGAACTAAAAAGCAGATGAACAATACAATAACTGAAAGGAAAAATACTCTGGAAGGAATCAATACTAGAATAACTGAGGCAGAAGAGCAGATAAGTGACCTGGAAGATAGAATGGTGCAATTCACTGCTGTAGAACAGAATAAAGAAAAAAGAATGAAAGAAATGAAGATAGCCTAAGAGACTTCTGGGGCAACATTAAATGCACCAACATTCACATTATAGGGGTCCCAGAACGAAAAGAGAGAGAGAAAGAATCCAAGAAAATATTTGGAGAGATTAGAGTCAAAAACTTCCCTAACATGGGAAAGGAAATAACCACCCAGGTCTAGGAAGTGCAGAGAGTCCCAGGCAGGATATCCAAGGATAAACATGCCAAGACACATAGTATTCAAACTGACAAAAATTAAAGACAAAGAAAAATAACTAAAAGCAACAAGGAAAAAATAAAAAATAACATACTAGGGAATCCCCATAATGTTAACAGCTGATTTCTCGCAGAAACACTACAAGCCAGAAGGGAGTGGCATGATATATTTAAAGTGATGAAAGGGAAGAACCTGAAACCAAGATTACTCTACCTGGCGAGGATGTCATTCATATTGGATAGAGAAAACAAAAGCTTTAAAGACAAGCAAAAGCTAAGAGAATTCAGCACCACCAAACCAGCTCTACAACAAATGTTAAAGGAACTTCCCTAACTGGGAAACACAAGAGAGGAAAAGGACCTACGAAACAAAAACAAAACAATTAAGAAAATTGTAATGTGAATATACATATTGATAATTATCTTAAATGTAAATGGATTAAATGCTCCAACCAAAAGACATAGACTGGCTGAATGGATACAAAAACAAGACCCAAACATATGCTAGCTACAAGAGACCCACTTCAGACGTAGGGACACATACAGACTGAAAGTGAGGGGATGGAAAAAGATATTCCATGCAAATGGAAATCAAAAGAAAGCTGGAGTAGCAATACTTGTATCAAATAAAATAGACTTTAAAACAAAGAAGGTTACAAGAGACAAGGAAGGACACGACATAATGATCAAGGGAACAATCCAAGAAGAAGATATGACAGTTGTAAATATTTATGCACCCGATATAGGAGCACCACAATACCTAAGGCAAATGCTAAGAGATATAAAAGAGGAAATCAACAGTAACACAGTAATAGTGGGGAACTTTAACACCTCACTTACACCAATGGAAAGATCATCCAGACAGAAAATTAATTAGGAAACCCAAGCTTTAAAGGACATAATAGACCAGATATATTTAACTGATATTTATAGAAAACAGCTACACTTTCTTCTCAAGTGTACATGGCACATTCTCCAGGATAGATCACATCCTGGGTCACAACACAGCCTTGTTAAGTTTAAGAAAATTGAAATCATATCAAGTATCTTTTCTGACCACCACACTATGAGATTAGAAATAAATTACAGGAAAAAATGTAAAAAACACAAACAGATGGAGGTTAAACAATACATTACTAAATAGCCAAGAGATCACTGAAGAAATCAAAGAGGAAATCAGAAAATATCTAGAGACAAATGACAACAAAAACACAACAATCCAAAAGCTACAGGATGCAGCAAAAGCAGTTCTAAGAGGGAAGTTTATAGCAATACAATCGTAACTCAAGAAACAAGAAAAATCTCAAATAAACAATCTAACCTTACAACTAAAGAAACTAGAGAAAGAAGAACAAACAAAACCCAAAGTTAGTAGGAGGAAATAAATCATAAAGATCAGAGCAGAAAAAAAATGAAGTAGAAACAAAGAAAACAATAATAAAGACCAATAAAACTAAAACCTGGTTCTTTGACAAGATAAACAAAATTGATAAACATTTAGCGAGACCCATCAAGAAAAAGAGGGAGAGGACTCAAATCAGTAGAATTAGAAATGAAAGAAGTTACAACGGACAATGCAGAAATACAAAGCGTCATAAGAGACTACTACAAGCAACTCTAGGCCAATAAAATGGACAACCTGGAAGAAATGGACAAATTCTTATAAAGGTATAACCTTCCAAGACTGAAGCAGGAATAAATAGAAAATATGAGCAGACCAATCACAAGTAATGAAATTGAAACTGTAATTAAAAATCTTTCAACAAACAAAAGTCCAGGACCAGATGGCTTCACAGGTGAATTCTATCAAACATTTAGAGAAGAGCTAATACCTATCATTCTCAAACTCTTCCAAAAAACTGCAGAGAGAGTGCCACTCCCAAACACATTCTACAAGGCCACCATCACCCTGAAAACAAAGCCAGACAAAGATACTATGAAAAAAGAAAATTACAGACCAATATCAGTGATGAATAAAGATGTAAAAATCCTCTACATAATACTAGCAAACAGAATCCAAGAACACATTAAAAGGATACTACACCATGATCAAGTGGGATTTATCCCAGGGATGCAGGGATTCTTCAATATATGCAAATCAGTCAATGTGATACACCCATTAACAAATTGAAGAAGAAAAACCATATGATCATCTCAATAGATGCATAAAGAGTTTTGACAAAATTCAACACCCATTTATGATAAAACTCTCCAGAATGTGGGCATAGTGTGAAACTACCTCAACATAATAAAGACCATATGCAACAAACCAACAACAAACATCATTCTCAATGGTGAAAAACTGAAAGCATTTCCTCTAAGATCAGGAACAAGACAAGGATGTCCACTCTCGCCAGTATTATTCAACATATTTTTGGAAGTCCTAGCCACAGCAATCATAGAAGAAAAAGAAATAAAAGGACTACAAACTGGAAAAGAAGAGCTAAAACTGTCTCAGTTTGTGGATGATATGATACTATACATAAAGAATCCTAAAGATGTCACCAGAAAACTACTAGATCTAATCAATGAATTTGATAAAGTAGCAGGATACAAAATTAATGCATAGAAATCTCTTGCATTCCTATACACTAACTATGAAAGATCAGAAAGAGAAAATAAGGAAACAATCCCATTCACTGTTGCAATGGAAAGAATAAAATACCTAGGAATAAACTTACCTAAAGAGACAAAACACCTGTATGCAGAAAGCTATAAGACACTGATGAAAGAAATCAAAGATGAAACAAACAGATAGGGAGATATACCATGTTTTTAGATTGGAAGAATCAATATTGTGAAAATAACTACACTACCCAAAGCAATCTACATATTCAATGCAATCCCTATCAAATTACCGATAGCATTTTTCACAGAAGTAGAACAAAGGTTTTTAAATTTGTGTGGAGGCACAAAAGACCCCGAATAGCCAAAGCAACCTTAAGGGAAAAATACCGAGCTGGAAGAATCAGACTCTCTGACTTCTGACTATACTACAAAGCTACAGTAATAAAGACAATATGGTACTGGCACAAAAACAGAAATATACATCAATGGAACAGGATAGAAAACCCAGAGATAAACACACTCACCTATGGTCAACTAATCTATGACAAAGGAGGCAAGGATATACAATGGAGAAAAGACAGTCTCCTCAATAAGTGGTGCTGGGAAAACTGGACAGCTTCATGTAAAAAAATGAAACTAGAACACTCCCTAACAGTATACACAAAAATAAACACAAAATGAATTAAACACCTAAATGTAAGATGAGAAACTATAAAACTCTTAGAGGAAAACATAGGTAGAATGCTCTTTTTTTAAAAACATCTTTATTGGAGTATAATTGCTTTAAAATGGCATGTTAGTTTCTGCTTTATAACAAAGTGAATCAGTTATACATATACATATGTTCCCATATCTCTTCCCTCTTGCATCTCCCTCCCTCCCATCCTCCCTATCCCACCCCTCTAGGTGGACACAAAGCACCGAACTGATCTCCCTGTGCTATGTGGCTGCTATCTATTTTACATTTGGTAGTGTATATATGTCCATGTCAGTCTCTCACTTCATCCCAACTTACCCTTCCCCAGCCCCCTGTCCTCAAGTCCACTCTACATGTCTGCATATTTATTCCTGTCCTGCCCCTCGGTTCATCAGAATCTTTTTTTAGATTCCATATATATGTGTTATCATACAGTATTTGTTTTTCTCTTTTGGACTTACTTCTCTCAGTATGACACTCTCTAGGTTAATCCACTTCAATAAAAATAACTCAATTTCATTTATTTTTATACCTTAGTAATATTCCATTGTATATAAGTGCCACACATCTTCTTAATTCATTCATCTGTCAATGGACACTTAGGTTACTCCCATGTCCTGTCTATTGTAAATAGTGCTGCAGTGAACATTGTAGTATATGACTCTTTTTGAGTTATGTTTTTCTCTGGTTATATGCCCAGTCATGGGATTGCTGGGTTGTATGGTAGTTCTCTTTTTAGTTTTTTAAGGAACCTCCATACTGTACTCCATAGTGGCTTTATCAACTTACGTTCCCACCAACAGTGCAAGAGTGTTCCCTTTTCACCACACCCTCTCCAGCATTTATTGTTTGTACATTTTTTGATGATGGCCATTCTGACCTGTGTGAGGTGAGACCTCCTTGTAGATTTGATTTCCATTTTTCTAATGATTAGTAATGTTGAGGATTCTTTCCTGTGTTTGTCGGCAATCTGTATATCTTCTTTAGAGAAAGGTCTATTTAGGTCTTCTACCCATTTTTGGATTGGGTTGTTTGTTTTTTTCGATATTTCAGCTGCATGAGCTGCTTGTATATTTTGGAGATCAATCCTTTGTCAGTTGCTTCGTTTGCAAATATTTTGTCCCATTCTGAGGGTTGTATTTTCATCTTGTTTATGGTTTCCTTTACTGTGCAAAAGCTTTTAAGTTTCATTAGTTTGTTTATTTTTGTTTTTATTTCCCATTTGTTTATTTTTGTTTTTATTTCCCTTTCTCTAAAAGGTGTATCAAAAAGGATCTTGTTGTGATTTATGTCATAGAGTGTTCTGCCTATGTTTTCCTCTAAGAGTTTTATAGTGTCTGGCCTTACATTTAGGTCTTTAATTCATTTTGAATTTATTTTTGTGTATGGTGTTAGGGAGTGTTCTAATTTCATTCTTTTACATGTAGCTGTTCAGTTTTCCCAGCACCATTTATTGAAGAGGCTGACTTTTCTGCATTGTATATTCTTGCCTCTTTTATCAAAGATAAGGTGACCATATGTGCATGAGTTTATCTCTGGGCTTTCTATCCTGTTCCATTGATCAATATTTCTGTTTTTATGCCAGTACCATACTGTCTTGATTACTGTAGCTTTGTACTTTAGTGTGAAGTCAGGGAGCATGATTCCTCCAGCTCCATTATTCTTTCTTAAGATTGCTTTGGCTATTCGGGATCTTTTGTGTTTCCAATCAAAACTGTGAAATTTTTGTTCTAGTTCTGTGAAAAATGCCATTGGTAGTTTGATAGGAATTGCATTGAATATGTAGATTGCTTTGGGTAGTATAGTCATTTTCACAATGTTGATTCTTCCAATCCAAAAACATGGTATATCTCTCCAACTGTTTGTATCATCTTTAATTTCTTTTATCAGTCTCTTATAGTTTTCTGCATACAGGTCTTTTGTCTTCTTAGGTAGGTTTATTACTAGGTATTTTATTCTTTTCGTTGCAATGGTAGATGGGAGTGTTTCCTTAATGCCTCTTTCAGATTTTTCATCATTAGTGTATAGGAAAGCAAGAGATTTCTGTGCATTAATTCTGTACCCTGCTACTTTACCAGATTCATTGATTAGCTCTTGTAATATTCTGGTAGCATATTTAGGATTCTCTATGTATGGTATCACGTCATCTGCAAACAGTGACAGTTTTAATTTCTCACGGGCACAGCTGCTCCATGGCATGTGGGATCTTCCCAGACCGGGGCATGAACCCATGTCCCCTGCATTGGCAGGCGGACTCTCAACCACTGTGCCACCAGGGAAGCCCCCCAGGTTGTCCATTTTATTGGTATATAGTTACTTGTAGTAATCTCACGTGATCCTTTGTATTTCTGCAGTGTCAGTTGTTACTTCTTTTTAATTTCTACTTCTATTGATTTGAGCCTTCTCCTTTTTTTTTCTTCATGAGTCTAGCTAATGTTTTAACACTTTTATTTATCTTCTTAAACAACCAGCTTTTATTTTTATTGATCTTTGCTATCATTTCCCTTTTTTTTCATTTATTTCCAATCTGATCTTTATGATTTCTATCCTTTTGTTAACTTTGGGGTTTTTTGTTCTTCCTTCTGTAATTGGTTTATGTGTAAGGTTACGTTGTTATTTGAGTGGTTTCTTGAGTTAGGATTGTATTGCTATAAACTTCCCACTTAGAACTGCATTTGCTACATTCCATAGATTTTGGGTCATTGTGTTTTCATTGTCATTAGCTTCCAGATATTTTTTGATTTCCTCTTTGATTTCTTCAGTGATCTCTTGGTTATTTTGTAGCATATTGTTTAGCGTCCATGTGTTTGTATTTTTTACAGATTTTTTCCTGTAATTGATATCTAGTCTCATAACATTGTTTTCAGAAAAGATACTTGATAGGATTTCAATTTTCTTAAATTTACCAAGGCTTGTTTTGTGACCCAAGATACGATGTATCCTGGAGAATGTTCCATGAGCACTTGAGAAGAAAGTGTATTCTGTTGTTTTTGGATCAAATGTCCTATAAATATCAATTAAGTCCATCTTGTTATGTGTCACTTAAAGCTTCTGTTTCCTTATTTATTTTCATTTTGGATGATCTGTTTATTGGTGAAAGTGGGGTGTTAAAGTCCCTGACTATGATTGCATTACTGTCGATTTCCCCTTTTATGGCTGTTAGCATTTGCCTTATGTATTGCAGTGCTCTTTTGTTGGGTGTGTAAATATTTATAATTATTATATATTCTTGGATTGATCTCTTGAGCATTATGTAGTGTCCTTCTTTATCTTTTGTATTAGTCTTTGTTTTAAAGTCTATTTTGTCTGATATGAGAATTGCTACTCCAGCTTTGTTTTGATTTCCATTTGCATGGAATATCCTTTTCCATCCTCTCACTTTCAGTCTGTATGTGTCCCTAGGTCAGAAGTGGGTGTCTTGTAGACAGCATTTGAATAGGTCTTGTTTTTGTATCCATTCAGCCAGTCAATGTGTTTTCATTGGAGCCTTAAACCATTTATATTTAAGGTAGTTATTTCTATGTATGTTCCTATTACCATTTTCTTAATTTTTCTGGCTTTGTTATCATAGGTCTCTTCCTTCTCTTGTGTTTCCTGCCTAGAGAAGTTTCTTTAGCATTTGTTGTAAAGCCGATTTGGTGGTGCTGAATTCTCTTAGCTTTTGCTTGTTTGTAAAGTTTTTAATTTCTCCGTCTAATATGAATGAGATTCTTGCTGGGTAGCATAATCTTGGTTGTAGTTTTCTCCCTTTCATTACTTTAAATATGTCATGCCACTCCATTCTGGCTTCCAGAGTTTCTCCTGAAAGATCAACTGTTAACCTTATGGGGATTTCCTTGTATGTTATTTGTTGTTTTCCCCTTGATGCTTTTAATACTTTTACTTTGTAGTTACTTTGTGATAGTTTGATTAATATGTAGTTACTTTGTGATAGTTTAATATGTGTCTTGGTGTGTTTCTCCTTGGATTTATCCTGTATGGGACTCTCTGCACTTCCTGGACTTGATTGACTATTTCCTTTCCCATATTAAGGAAGTTTTCAACTATAATCTCTTCAAATATTTTCTAGTGCCATTCTTTTTCTCTTCTTCTTCTCAGACCCCTATAATTTGAATGTTGGTATGTTTAATATTATCCCAGAGGTCTCTGAGACTGTCCTCATTTCTTTTCATTCTTTTTTCTTTTTCCTGCTCTGCAGTAGTTACTTCCACTACTTTATTTTCTAGGTCACTTATCCCTTCTTCTCCCTCAATTATTCTGTTCTTGATACCTTCTAGAGAACTTTTAATTTCATTTATTGTGTCATTCATCATTTTTGTTTGCTCTTTAGTTTTCTAGGTCCTTGTTAAATGTTTCTTATATTTTCTCCATTTTATTTCCAAGATTTTGGATCATCTTTACTATCATTACTGTGAATTCTTTTTCAGGTAGACTGCCTATTTCCTCTTCGTTTGTTTGGTCTGGTGGGTTATTACCTTGCTCCTTCATCTGCTGCGTATTTCTCTGTCTTCTCATTTTGCTTAACTTACTGTGTTTGGGGTCTTGTTTTCACAGGCTGCAGGTCCATAGTTCCCATTGTTTTTTTGTGTGTGCCCCCAGTGGATAAGGTTGGTTCAGTGGGTTCTGTAGGCTTCCTGTTGGAAGCAGCTGATGCCTGTGTTCTTGTGGATGTGGCTGGATCTTTCCTTTCTTGTGGGCAGGACCGCATTCAGTGGTGTGTTTTGGGGTGTCTGTGACCTTATTATGATGTTAGGCACCCTCTCTGCTAATGGGCTGTGTTGTGTTCCTGTCTTGCTAGTTATTTGCCATAGTGTGTCTAGCACTGTAGCTTGCTGGCCGTTGAGTGAAGCTGGGTCTTAGCCTTGAGATGGAGATCTCTGGGAGAGCTTTTGCCATCTGATATTATGTGGAGCCAGGAGGTCTCTGGTGGACCAATGTCCTGAACTCGGCTCTCCTACCTCAGAGGCTCAGGCCTGAAACCCGGCTGGAGCTCCAAGACCCTGTCAGCCACACAGCTCAGAAGCAAAGGGAGAAGAAATAGAAAGAAAGAAAGAAAGAAAGAAAGAAAGGAAGGAAGGAAGGAAGGAAGGAAGGAAGGAAGGAAGGAAGGAAGGAAGGAAAAAGAAAGAAAGAAAGAAGGAAGGAGAAAGAAAGAAAGAGAAAAGAAAGAGAAGGAAATAAGGAAAAGTTATTTAAATAAAAAATAAATTATTAAAAAAATTAAAATGTAATTTATAAAAAAGAAAGAGAGAAAGAGAGAGCAGCCAAACCTAAAAACAAATCCAACAGTGATAAGAAGCACTAAAAACTATACAAAAAAAAAAAACCAAACAGAAAAAACAGACAGAGAAAACCCTTGGACAAATGGTAAAAGCAAAGCTATACAGAAAAAAATCACACAAAGAAGCATACACATACATACTCACAAAAAGAGAAAAAAGAAAAAGAAAATATATATCTACATATTAAAAAAAAAGGAAGAGAGCAAATCTACAGTTGCTTCCAAAGTCCACCCTCTCAATTTTGAGATGATTCGTTGTCTGTTCAGGTATTCCACAGATGCAGGGTACATCAAGTTGATTGTGGAGATTTAATCCACTGCTCCTGAGGCTGCTGGGAGAAATTTCCCTTTCTCTCCTTTATTCGCACAGGTCCTGGGGTTCAGGTTTGGATTTGGCCCCACCTCTGCATGTAGGTTGCCTGAGGGCATCTGTTCCTGCCCAGACAGGATAGGGTTAAAGCAGCAGCTGATTAGGAGGCTCTGGTTCACTCAGGTCAGGGGGAGGGTGGTGTACAGCATGTGGGGCTAGCAACGCATGTGATCACCACCTGTGATGGCAGAGGTTGACGTGACATTGCCACAGCCTGAGGAGTACCGTGTGTTCTCCCGGGAAAGTTGTCCCTGTATCTCGGGACCCTGGCAGTGGCGGGCTGCACAGGCTCCCAGTGGAGTGTGGGTAGTGACACGTACCTACACACAGGATTCTTGGTGGCAGCGGCAGCAGCGTTAGCGCTTCATGCCCATCTCTGGGGTCTGAGCTGATAGCCATGGCTCGTGCCTGTCTCTGGAGCTCACTTAGGCACTGCTCTGCCTTCTGTGGGCACACTGGGAAGGAATCCCCTTTCTTTGCACCCCCAGAAACAATGGTCACTTGCCTCTTCAGCAGGTCCAGACACTCCCCAGCTCCCTCCCGGCTAGCTGTGGCACACTAGCCCCCTTCAGGCTGTGTTCACACAGCCAACCCCAGTCCTCTCCCTGAGATCCGACCTCTGAAGCCCGAGCCTCAGATCCCAGCCCCCACCCACCCCGGCTGGTGAGCAGACAAGCCTCTCAGGCTGGTGAGTGCTGGTCAGCACTGATCCTCTGTGGGGGAATCTCTCTGCTTTGCCCTCTGCAACCCTGTTGCTGCGCTCTCCTCTGTGGCTACCAAGCTTCCCCCCCCCACTCAACCCCCATTTCCACCAGTGAAGGGGCTTCCTAGTGTATGGAAACTTTTCTTCCTTCACACCCAAAGGTGCAGGTCCCATCTCTATTGTTTTGTCTCTGTTTTTTTCTTTTTTCTTTTGCCCTAACCAGGTACATGGGGAGTTTCTTGCCTTTTGGGAAGTCTGAGGTCTTCTGCCAGCATTCAGTAGGTGTTCTGTAGGAGTTGTTCAGTTGCTGGAAGGAAGGTGATCTCCACATCATACTCCTCCACCATCTTGATGATCCCTCTAATCCTCTCCAGAACACTCTTTGACATAAAGCACAGCAAGACCCCTTTTGACCCACCTCCTAGAGTAATGGAAATAAAAACAAAACAAAAAAATGGGACCTAATGAAACTTAAAAGTTTTTGCACAGCAAAGGAAACTATAAACAAGACAAAAAGACAAGCCTCAGAATGGGAGAAAATATTTTCAAATGAATCAATGGACAAAGGATTAATCTCCAAAACATATAAATAGCTCATGCAGCTCAATATTAAAAAAACAAAAACCCAATCCCAAAATGGGCAGAAGACCTAAATAGACATTTCTCCAAAGAAGACATACAGATGGCCAAGTGGCACATGAAAAGCTGCTCAACATCACTAATTACTAAAGAAATGCAAATCAAAACTACATTGAGGTATCACCTCACATAGGTCAGAATGGGCATTATTAGAAAATCTACAAACAGCAAATGCTGGAGAGGGTATGGAGAAAAGGGGACTCTCTTGTACTGTTAGGGGGAATGTAAATTGATATAGCCACTATGGAGAACAGTATGAAGTTTCCTTAAATAACTAAAAATCGAATTCCCATATGACTCAGCAATCCCACTATTGGGCATATACCCAGAGAAAACCATAATTCAAACAGATACACGCACCCCAATGTTCATTGCAGCACTATTTATAATAGCCAGGTCATGGAAGCAACCTATATGCCCCCCAACAGACTAATGTATAAAGAAGATGAGGTACATGGGCTTCCCTGGTGGCACAGTGGTTGAGAGTCTGCCTGCTGATGCAGGGGACACGGGTTCGTGCCCCAGTTGGGGAAGATTCCACATGCCGCGGGGCGGCTGGGCCCATGAGCCATGGCCGCTGAGCCTGCACGTCTGGAGCCTGTGCTCCGCAGCGGTACATATATACAATGGAATATTACTCAGTCATGAAAAGGAACGAAATTGGCTCATTTGTAGAGACATGGATAGACCTAGAGACTCTCATACAGAGTGAAGTAAGTAAGAAAGAGAAAAACAAATATCATATATTAACACATATATATGGAATCTAGAAAAATGGTACAGATGAACCGGTTTGCAAGGCAGAAATAGAGACAAAGATATAGAAAACAAAAGTATGGACACAAAGGAGGGAAAGTGGGGGGAGGGTTGTTGGTGGTGATGAGATGAATTGGGAGACTGGGAATGACATATATATACTTATATGTATAAAATAGATAACTAATAAGAACCTGCTGTATAAAAAGTAAATTAATTAAATTACATTAAAAAAGAAAAATTGGGTTTTCTTTTTTAACTTTTAATTTTATATTGGAGTATAGTTGATTAACAATGTTGTATTAGTTTCAGGTGTACAACAAAGTGATCCAGTTACAAATATACATGTACTATTCTTTTTCAAATTCTTTTCCCAGTCAGGTAGTTACATAATATTGAGCAGGGTTCCCTGTGCTATACAGGTGGTCCTTGTTGGTTATCCATTTTAAATATAGATCAATGAATTCTTTTTCAGTAAGATCATCTCCCTATTGCAGGGTGAGCTAATGTATGGGTTAATCCACCCATGAGCTCTGTGAATAGGCAGCACACCCTAAGGGGCTTTGTTCACCTGGATGTTCTTAATGATTAGAGAATCTACATCTAAACCATTAAATTCAGTATTATTCTGCGTTTTTAAGCAAGTGCAGCAAAACGTCAGCACTCTTTTGGGGCCACGGATCCTGTGTCCAGACCCACTGTTTTGCCTGAGCAAACCTACCAACTCCACCACTGTAGTAATGGAATGGTGCACACTTGCTTTTGTAAAGTGTCATCTTTCAGATACTTGGTGGCTATTCAGATATACATACGCCTGATGGCCTGTGCAGTTTCACAGGTGTTCCTAAAGTGCACACAAAGATTTAAAACTCTTGAAATGCATGATTTTGTGGGATTTTCTCAGTCAAGTGCATAGCAAACAGTTTTCAGATATCACCTTAGTCTACTTGCAGAAAGAGCAAGATGAAATATTTTTGAAAAATATACTTGTAGTATGTCATCAGAAAACTAAAGAAATGGTGTTCTGTTGAGAAGTCTTGGATAAAAATATGTTTGGTTGCCAGATCCTTGTGAGTCAAAATCCACAGATAATAATTGAGAACTAAAATTTCCTTTAGATCAAATGAGTATTGGGTATAGAATTTCTCAGACTTGTCTGTAAGCATGCTAATGTGGGATCTCTTTGTTGTGGTCTCTTTTCCTCCCCTCTGGGTCTCACACATATTTCATGGTTGGCTCCATAATTCCTGCTCAAATCTGTTCTCTCACCTATTTTTCCACTTTCATTGAGGTACATCAATCCATTCAATCCATTCAGCTAGGAAATTCTGTCATCCATCTCTCCCCATCCAACTGGCCAAGTCCTAGTGATTCTGCTTCTTTTTTAAATTTATTATTTTTAAAATTATTTTTATTTATTTATTTTTATTGAAGTATAGTTGATTTACAATGTTGTGTTAGTTTCAGGTGTATAGCAAAGTGATTCAGTTATGCACATATATATCTATTCTTTTTCAGATTCTTTCCTCTTACAGGCTATTGCAGAATATTGAGTAGAGTTCCCTGTGCTATATAGCAGGTCCTTGTTGGTTATCTGTTTTATACATAGTGGTGTGGATTCTGCTTCTTAAACCTCCCTCAACTCTTTCCTTTCATTTTTAGCCTCTCTATGATAGCTTTAGTTAGGCCCTCATTTCTGTCACTTAGATTTAGAAATTATGTTAGTTTATCTCTCTGCTTCAGTCTCTTTCTTTCCAATTCACCTTCCCTATTAGCATAAGTGTTTTCTCTCTCAGCTATCTAAGTGATATGTCATTCCCTACTTAAAGACTCAAATACTTGTATGGCTCCTTATTGCCTGTGAGAGTGCTGTTTATATTTTTTAATGCTACAATATGCTGTAATAAGGGCTAGAGTTGACACATGCAAGATATATCAGTGTTGCAAAAGTGGGTAAGAGCAACACTAAGCTGTTATGATGCAAAACTTCCTTTATCTTCTTCACTACTCAAAGGAGGGATCACACCCTTGGAATAGGGGATGATTTACAAAAAAACTGGATACTTTTTTGTAAAATTAAGATACTTAATTTACTTTTCAGTAAATTAAGCTGAACCTAGAACACAGGTTTTGGAGTCAAATAGTCATAAATTCAATTTTCTGATATACCATATAGGAGATGTGTATTTGGGCAGGTCATTATACCTATCTAAGTCCAGTTTTTCACCTGTGAATTGAGGATAATTATGCCTGTATGAGAGTTTCTGTGACAGTTCATTAAGGCAATTGATTTAATGCCCTGGACATAGTGCCTAGTACATAGTATGTAACCATAAGTGTTAGTTCTCATCCCTGTAAAGACATGTAGGGATACAAGAGAATGCCTCACTGTGAAAAGTTATTTCAAGCAGGAAAAAGCACACAAAATGGCCTGTCCATGGGGAACAGTGTGGCCTATTTGAGGAACTCTAAGTGACAAAGAGGCTTGAAAGGGAAAAAAAACAGAAGATGAGAATTGAGATAAAGTAGTGGCTTGTTCATAGAGGGCCTTATGATCTATTTTACCTTCTGGGCTTTCTTCTCTTTGATCTCTTCAATCAAGCCTCTTCAGTTTTCTTGTCATTTTCATTACCTTCATAACTAAGCTTATGAACTTCGTAGACCATATTCACTGCTTCTTTTTCCTCAACCCACTTCAGTCTAGAATTTAGCCCTATCACTCCACTGACATTATCATCATCAATGTCACCAACAAATTCTTAATGGTCACATCAAATGGACACTTGTCAGTCCACAGTTTTCTTGAACTCTTGGCAAGATTTTGATATATTACTCGCCTTTTGGAAGATCACTTCCTTCTTGACTTTGATTATTTTTTTCACTCTCATGGTTTTATTCTGATCTCTCTGTACCTTCCTTTTCCATCTCTTTCAAGAGATCTTAATCCTTTGCTATCTTTTAAATGTGTGATTCTGTCCTTGGATCTTTTCTTTCTTCATTCTGGGTTCTCTCATCCTCAAAAGTGACATCAGGTATCCACTAAGTACTTATTATTCTCAAATCTAAAATATATCTGTCATCCACACCTCTCTACTTATAACTTCCATCTCCCCACTAGACTAAGTTTTATAAGAGCCAAAACCATATTTTCCTTGTTCACTCCTTTGAACAACTATCTGACTTTGGTAGACTGTACTTCTCTTTTCAGTTCTTTGTCCCTTGCTGTATTCACATCTATGTGCCTTTACATTCCCTCCTTTAGAGACAGCATACTTTCCCCCAACAAACTAATATAAGACTTGGCCAAATGACTTGCTTTGATCAATGCAGTATGGGCAAAGTGACACTATGTCAGTTCCAAACCTACTCATAAGAAATGTCATGTCCATCATTAAAAAGTCCACAAACAATAAATGCTGGCGACGGTGTAGAAAAGGGAACCCTCTTACACTCCTGATAGAAATGTAAATTGCTTCAGCCACTATGGAGAAAAGTATGGAGGTTTCTCAAAAAACTAAAAACAGAGCTACGACGTGATCCTGCAATCCCACTCCTGGGCATATATCCAGAAAAAAACTATAATTTGAAGAGATACATGCACCCCTATGTTCATAGCAACACTATTTACAATAGCCAAGACAGGGAAACAACCTAAATGTCCATCGACAGATGAATGGATAAAGAAAATGTACATATGTACAATGGAATATTACTCAGCCATTAAAAAGAATGAAA
The DNA here is from genome assembly GCF_003031525.2 of Neophocaena asiaeorientalis asiaeorientalis. Lineage (NCBI taxonomy): Eukaryota > Metazoa > Chordata > Mammalia > Artiodactyla > Phocoenidae > Neophocaena > Neophocaena asiaeorientalis. Next base: position 13,950,598 of record NW_020172818.1, on the reverse strand, counting down.
TAATGCCATTTGCAGCAACATGGGTAGACCTAGAGATTATCATACAAAGAGAAGTAGGTCAGAAAGAGAAAGACAAATACCATATGATATCACATATGTGAAATCTGCAATATGACACAAGTGAATTTATCTATGAAACTGAAACAGACTCACAGAGAACAGACTTGTGGTTGCCAAGCGGGAGAGAAAGATTGGGAATTTGGGATTAGTAGATGTGAACTATTATATATAGGAGGTATAAACAACAAGGTCCTACTGTATAGCACAGGGAACTATATTCAATATACTGTAATAAACCATAGTGGAAAAGAGTATGAAAAAGAATATATATAACAGAATCACTTTGCTGTACACCAGAAACAAACTCAACATTGTAAATCAACTATACTTCAATAAAATAAAGTTAAAAAGAAGTGCCATGTGTTCCCACCCTCCCTTCTGGGAGTTTTCAGACTCTGTCATGAGAAGAGCTTTCTCTGGGAAACTGGTGCCCCTTCAGCCTGAAGCCCAGAGTGATTCTGATGGAACAGAATCATCCGAGCGATCCTTCAGGTGTGCAGAGTGAAGCAGAACAACTCCAACCACCCACAGTTTTGTGAATGAGATAATAAAGGAGTATTTTTTAAGCTGCTGAAATTGAGTGATTTGTTATGCAGTATCTTTGTAACTATAGCCAACAGAGACACTAGCTGCATTTCAACCCTTGTGATGGAAAGATAGGGAATATAGGAATAAATCAGATGGATTTATAGATTTAATGGGGTGGCATTGGAGTTTTTGCCTGATTACTTCTATTTCCTCAATGTAGAATGAGAAGACTCAGTTACTTGAGAAGTGGACTGGGTGCAGAAGGAAGGGTGAGAAGAAATTGAAATTATAAAATAAAAGTCTTAAAGCATGTGGAAATGGAGTATGGGAAAAGGTAAACTTGGTTCTTCAGGCAGTCTAGTACTTCTATTCATAAGTTTACTAGCTATACGAATTTTGACTTTTGTGACTCATTCTTTATGTTTTCTACTTATTTTTCAAAATCTGAGTCATAATTTTCTTTTGAATTTGTGTGAGTTTCTTCATGTACCAAGGTATTATGCTTTGGCATGTTTTTTATAAGTCTTTTTCCATTTGGGAGGTCGCCTTATATTTTTGCTCATGATTTTGGGCATAGAAAATATTTTATTTTATTTATATGGCCTAGAGAATGTTTTATTTTATTTGAGTGGTAAAATCTATCAGTCACTTCCTTTGTTTTATTTTCCATGCTTCTATCGAAACTTCTATAAAAAGTTCAGGAAAATAAAGATTTTTTTTTTTTTTTAGCACTACAGAATTTTAGAGCTAGACGTCATCATTTTCACATGAGAATTTCATTGAGAAAGATGTGGTTTAGAGAGGTTAGAAGACCTCTAAGCGGTACAGCCTAGGGCAGAAAGCAGTTCTGCCTAACTCCTGGGCAGTTTATGATACTAACCGATGGTCCCAATCCCAGCTCTTTTGATAATATCTAATATTCCAAAGCTAGGAAGCCTCAAATTTCACTTATGCTCATATGGCATAGAGATGATAACAGAAAGCTATTTTGTTCTCTGGATGGTCTAGAGCAGGGGTCCCCAACCCCCAGGCCATGGACTGCTACCGGTCCCCGGCCTGTTAGGACCCTGGCCGCAGAGCAGGAAGTGAGCGGTGGGCGAGCAAGCCAAGCTTCATCTGCCGCTCCCCATCGCTCCCCATCGTTCATATTACCACCTGAACCATCCCCCACAAAAAAGTTTGGAGACCGCTGGTCTAGAGAATTAGGCTTTTTGGGCTGTGCCTCTTTCCTGGTGCTGCCAGACTGCAATTCTCGTTTATGACACCTGTGCCTTGTTACTTTTTGTGTCTCTACGAAAGTGTCTCACGGATTCTTTTTAAGTTGAACCTCAAACTGGATCAAAGATACTCGGCTTTGTTTGAACATGGGATGGAATTCAAATATTATTAAAAGTTTAAAGCATAACAGTAGAGTGGGGTTATCTGCTGTAAACACAATTTTAATATTTTTGGCTGTATCAATGAAATTCTATGCAGTTTGTGCTTTTGGAGGGAATCTCCCCTATATAATAGTATTTTCCTTCAGTTGCTAGTGCAAAGAGGAAGAAAAAGGAAAATCATTTTTGAGAATTTTAGCATGTAAAAACTAGCACAGAGAGGTTGGAATATAGTCCTAGGAGCAAGGAGGCACTTTTATTTAGTTGTATGGATTTCAAAATAAGAATTTCCCCTCAAAATCTTTCCTAGTTGAAAATTATTCAGATGTTAAGCAAAATTTCTAATTAACTAGTCACTTTGCAATGAGATCTTTAAGAGAACCATTGAATCTGATGTTGTAAAGAAAAACTTTTGTATTCAAATTGGCACATCGAAAAGAGGAGGGGATCATTCTTAATATTCTCAGTTGTTATTTTCCACAAATCCACTCAATGCTGGTCAGAAAAATTTTGTTACAGCTGTTAATCCAGGCAGGCATAACTTTCTCCACATGATTATGTGAATATTTAAGTCTCTGTCCCACTAACAAGAGCACAATAGCACTTTTACAAATAGCTAGAAACATTTTTAGCTGGCAGAAGTTCTTACCAGGCATGAAATTTTTACTAGTCCTGCTATGTACATTGTGATAATGATGACACATCTCTTAGCCATCAGTATCTGTATCTTGAGCATGCCCAGTAACATTCCCATAGATTATTATTTACACTTTTATTAATACCCTTCTTGGAGAATTTGTCTTTTAGTAAAAGCAGCCTTAGTTTTTGCTAATTTGCTTAACAAGTTGTGTGTGGGTATCTGTGTGTTTGTATGCATGTGTATATCTGTGTGTTTTACTTAAAAACCTTTGGCCTAGGTGAGCTTTGTTCTCTGAGTTTCTGGGCAGCTTGTTTTCTCAGTTGTGTACATTTTCTTGAAAACAAGAGCCCTCAGCTGATGAGAAATATACAATGTCTTAGAAAGGAGCAAGTCCCCATCTGCTAGGCTTTGTATTTTTTTCTGATTTTCCATAGCAAGGGAGTATTTTGACTTTCTACCCCTGATATTGAGTAGGCCAGCTTGAATGCTACGGAAAGTACTTACGTAGCCAGTTAGAGGTGATGGGTGCAGGAGTAACTGCTACGTTGTGGATTGAGTCCTACCAGGTAACATGTAAAACAGTGAGTTTATGAATAGCTTAGCAGCATGTCTGCATCTATATTGTTGTATTTCTCAGTTGGAGTATCAATGACATTTCATGTAAACCAATTCTTTACTAGACTGGATTTCCAGGAATACACAAAGGATATTTACATCCTTGGTCACTGCCAACATAATGCAAGTAACACACCGCAGTCATTCTGATGATCCGAAATGCCCTCACACATTTTCAGATGCTTCAAAGAGTGATAGGTGACACCCCAGCTTGAGAACCACTAAATGAAAGATTTCATAAAGATATTATAGACACATTTAATAAAATGTTCCTGGCACCCCCAGCTAAGGAAACCAGCTCCTGATGCAGGGGACAGAGAGGGGAAATGACACGGATTTATTCTATGCTGAGACTTCTGCAATGGTTCTATTTTAGATCTGAACTGACTCCTTGAACCAGGAGTGTTTTTTGTTTTTGTTTCTGTTTTGAAACTAACTCAACGTATCAAGTCCATAAACTTGTTCTATCTACCTCTACTTTTTCATGTGGGCAATGAACTGTACTTGGGTGACTTGAGAAATATAGGAAACCTGAAATTTTAGAAGAATATAAATGCATCTAGTTAGATATCACAAAGGCCACATGAGATAATAGTATTCTTTAGTTTTATTAAACAGAACAAAGGTGGCTTTCTTTAGAAAGAAATAACTTAAAAAATGTGAGTATAGAATTTCAATACACACACATGCATACACACATACACACACACACACACACACACACACACACACACACACACACACCCCTGCATGGAAACCCAAGAATATGAAGAAAATAAGTATAGTGATTCATAGACCATCTTCTCTATGCCAAGTACTTTGCTAGGCAATGAACCTATAGAATCTTTAGTTCTGTAAAGGTTACAGATCACTAAAAGTAAGGTAGGTATATTTTACAAATGAGGAAACCGAAGTGGAGAGAGTTTGAATAACTTGGATATTGGACATGCAATATTTTATACAACCAGGACTCCAACCCAGTGTGTGATTTCAAAATTTATAGATTTTAATATATTTTTCAGTGCATGTGGATTAGATTACAACAAGAGTAAAGGTGGCATTATTAATTTTATGGGAGTGATTTATCCCAGCTGAAGAAGAATGTTGATAGTACTGTTTTCAGATATTTCACAAAATTAAGAATGACTGAGAAATTATGGAGGACTTTGATTCTATAGATATCAACCATGAGTTCCTTAAATTATTGATAATATTGGAATGCTCAGAAGGTAGATGAAGACATAAGTGGACTACTGTGGACATCATTAAACAAATAAAGGACAGTTGATTAGTGAAAGAAAGTAATAGGAACTTTGCAAATAATCATGTAATTTTGAGTTTAAATTGGTAGGGACATTTATTTCAGAACTTTTCATGTGGTTAAAAATAAAAATTGGAAACTAGAATCTTCTCTTGTATGGAAAGTTGAACAAATTGTGATACATGAAAACCCTGGAAAATTACACAGTCATTCAAAAGAAAGCATTAGATCTATGTCAATTGTCTGGGACAGAGTCCATGATTATAGTCAGGGAGAAAAGCAAGATGCAGAGAGGAATACATAATGTGATCTGTTACTCAGGTTGGATTCTCCAGGAAGCAGAAACTGAGATGGAATTTAGACTGTAGGATAATTATTAGGAATATTTAAGAATCAACACCTATGGAAGGGAGGGGTAAAAAGCAAGACAGGGCAGAGGGTGAAACTGAACTGTGAAACAGGACTGATGAGAATCTTGGCTGACCCAGGGGGATGGTCTAGGACTAAAGTGGGCCATCAGAATAATGTCCCTGCACTGGGACAAAATGGTCAGGAAGTCATACTCTGATCTGTATCAGGCACTTACTTGATGTGGGCTGCTCAGGAAATTGTGTGATCTTGGGTGAAGCAGCTCTCTGCAGCCAAGGCAATCCCTGAAGGAAATGGGAGCTGAAGGCATCTGCTGATAGCACCCCCAGCTTCTAGTCCTTCATTGAGGGGAGATCTGGGTGGTGCCTCCACCCATCACAATACCTGAAGCAAATTATGCCCAAACTCAAAAGGTGCAAACATATTTGTAAGTGACCACATATGCACAGGGAAAAGTAGAATATAAACCTTGGTGATGGGGAAAACAATTGGGATGAGGGTAGTACAAGTAATCAAACAAAATAGAAGATAAAAATATTGATAACAAAAAAGATAAATCTTATTTAAGTAAAATTAGAAATGTATTTATGTAATGCTGAGAAAGAAATATTAAAGAATGGTCATCTGATAGTATTTCTCTGGGTTGTAACATTACCTGTCCATTGTGCTTTACGCTATTTGAGTAAAAATTATTTAGATAATTTGAAAAATTATAAAGCTATTTAAAAATTAATAGCAAATTATATAATCACTAGATATACTTAAAATACAGTCTTCAATAGATTTCAAGACATTTAGGTCACATAGTAAGATGGTCTAAAGGCTTTATTCAAATATTTCTTAAGTGTTTTCAATGAACCAGGATCTGCTCTAGGATGTTGGGTTATATCTGAAAAGAAAGCAAACAAAAATTCCCACTCTTATGGATCTCACATTCTATAGGGAAGAAAGAGAAGATAAGTAAAAACAACAATAAATGAGTAAATTCTATGATAAGTTTAAAGTTGTTGAAGGCCAACTGCCAGGGAAACAGACTATCAGATTCTGTAATTTGCATTCAGGAGTGTTTTGGAGAATGCTCTTGGGAAGAAGATGTTAAGCTAAGATGGGGGAAGGAAATAGGCACAAGTAGCCCAAAGTGACCAATTGGTAGCCATAGTTTCAAGATGAAGGCACACTCACTGTGACTCCTGTTAGAAGTGTTCATCTGGGAACAAGTCCACTAGCCTAGTAGAAGCTATAGTTAAGGTACCTTCAGACTATATATCTGGATTCAGGGCAGGAGAGTTATCACAGTGCTGGATCAAGACTGTGAAACTATACTATAGTCCACTTGAAGTGAATACAAATATATTCATGCTCTCTGTCCTGAAGAGGTGCAGAAAAAGCACTCTGGCCAGATCACTTACTCTGTACCATGTAACCTGAGGAATTGTTAACCGGCTCTGGCAAAGATACCACATCTAGCAAAGCAACTGCACTTGGGATTTCTAGGTTGAGTTTTCAGTCGGCAGTCCACTGTAAACCCAGGATCCATCTGAGTTTTGTACAGACATGACTAGTGAATTAAATGGAAATGTAAGATGGATCACTAATCCTGAATCCATTACATCTTTAACAGAGGCCATAATATTTGCTTACTTCCTGGTTTCAATATAATATATCTGAGGGACAAGTTTCAGAGACTTTCCCACTTTGATGGTTCTTAACCTAAAAGCCAAGCAGCCAATATGGGGTATTTTCAAAAGCTAAATATGTCCATTTCAACTGTGCATTCAGAGACCAAGTAAGTCTGAAAACTCAGTGGTCCCAGTGAACACTCTGTGAGCCACACCTGGGACTTGACTCCATTGATTAAGTACCCTGACTCCTGTGCCAAATAAAAGGATCATAATGATGCTTTGGTGCTCCAGGTAGCTATGTCAACTTGAACCCTGTGCAAGAGATCTTGAAAGGTTTGGACCTTCTCTCTGACTCTAGTGTAAAATTAGCCAAGTAAATGGCAAAGTCCACTTGGAAGGGACTGGGCTAATAATTACTGTGTGAGTACTGGGTACCCATTCCATGATATTGCAGGTTTCTTCTTTCTAAAGTACAAGTCTCTCTTTCAATTAAAAATTTCTAGGTCTGTAAACTGGCTCATGCCTGGAATCTGGGTAAGAGATGGAAACATTTTTTTATTAGGGTAACTGCCTTTAGTCCCCTGATCATCCATCCTTTATTTTGGTTGTACAGCTTGAGCAGAACCTTTGTTGGCTGCCCACATATCTTGCCCTTAGAACCATCTCTGTAGCTCTCTGGAGGTCCGCTCCTGACCTCCACTCCAATGTTTCTGTTCATTATAGTAATTGCCCTAACTGGTTTCTGACAGTTTGGCATGGTCACCTTGCCTCTATTAACTAGAGAGCCTATGAGTCCCATTGCTGTCAGTGAGCCCAGTTATTAACAGTTATCTCCTACTGTTATCTCTACCCTCTAGAGAACATCTCAGTAATGCTCACATTCCTCTCACCAATATGTTCTTTATTCCTCTGGCAAGTGGAATTTTCTCTCCTGGAACTTAGTGGTCTGGTAGGTTTTCTGACCTATCTAGTGTATTCATTCAGGCATGCCTACCTCTGTGAGCTCTTTGATCCCTCTACAACTGTAAGGTACAGCACTTCTAGCACTTCTGCCTCACAGAGTATAGTCCATCACTTTCTCTAAGTTTCTGGGAGCCATCCCAGCACCCCGTTTGCCCCCCCTCCCAGGACTTTGCATGGGTTTTAAATCTTGTAACCTGAGAAAGTGCTCTCACATCAAAAAACCCTCTTTTATTCTACATCCTCAGAATGGAATCCCATGTATAGTCTCCTGGATCCAGCCAGTATATATTGATCAGTTCTTCCTTCAGCTTACAATCCTTTTGCTACTTTAGAAGATTCAGCACTACCTTAGATGAGTTAGTTTGTGAATTAACCATAGTTGTTGGCTTAGGGCCTAGAAGAGAGGGAGAGGGAGAAGTGGAGGCATATTCTGAGAAGAGCATATTTGGTCTTGCAGAGAAGGCACCTCAAGCAATGGTAGTCTAACCTATTAATTAACAAGGAGGAGTGTATCACTTTGACAGTCTCAGAGGGTTCAGGAGTATCTGGATATTTAACGTGTGAAAGTTCTGCAACCCAGATATCCACATCCCAGTTTTCAGGGCTCTACTCCTTCCCAGTCTGGGACCTGACTTTACCATAACAGACCTCCTGGAGTAGAGGATTCTACTTTCTAAAGAGCTCTACTCCTCTTTAGTTAAATACTGAGCTGTCAGCTTTCGCTCTTTGCTGACCACAGGGTCAATCATAGTGTTGATAATAGACTGTAGGAGAGAAGGAGGGAAGAAAAAGACCAGTCATGATGGTCTCTAGGTGAGAGATGCTGGCGGTATGAACCAGAGTGTTAGTAGTTGAGGTGGTAATATCTGATTCTTGATACATTTTGGTAATGGGGCAAATAGGATTTGCTAATGATTAGATGTGGACTGTGAAAGATAAAGAGTCAAGAATGACACCAACATTTCTGATATGAGTAAGTGGACTGATGTAGTCGCCATTAATTTAGGGTCAGTTTTGGTGGCATTAGGAAGAGAAATGTTCAATTTTAAATAATTTAAATGGAATTTTCAAGTTGTTACATATAACAGTCCAGATAAGAGATCTACATATTGGAGTCTTTAGCATATAGGTGTAATTTAAAGCCATGAGATTGGATGAGAACTGCAAGGGAGTGAGTGTAGACGGATAAGAAAAAGGTTCAATGTCTAAACCTTGGATCACTTCAGTGTTAAGAGGTTAGCAAGGCAGGAGGTAAACCAGGAACATGGTTTCCTAAAAGCCATGTGAAGAAAATGTCAAATGCTGCTGATGGGTCAAATAAAAGGGAGACTCCAAAACTTTGTATTTAGCAAGGTACAAGTCATTGGAAATCTTCACAAGAACCCAACTGGATTCAGTTCAATAGATAAAAAGGACATTGTGACATTGCATACACACCATTCTTTCAAGAAATTTTTCTGTCAAAGGAGAGAATAACTCTAGGTTGGGGGTGGGGAATGGAGTTAACTATATATATATATATATCTTTATATATATCTTTGTATACTGATGGCATGATGGTAATGGTACAGTTGAGAGAAATGTTGACAATTTGATGATGAAGAACACAGGAGAATTGCAGGAGTGAGGTCCCTGAGTGGGGACACAGGAAATGAGGTTTAGTGAAAATGTGGAGTTTGACTTTAAAAAGGAACATTTAGAGTTTATTCTAATAGGAGGAAAGGAAAAAATGTCTGTACAGATTCTAGAAGATGAGTAGATGTGATGATGGGAGTTTATAGAATTCTTATTCTCATGGATTTCATGAATTCAGTGAAAGTAGAGAACTGAAAAAACGAACAGGGAAGAGGTTTTGGAGGTTTGAGAAGAATATGAAATAGAGAGGAAAGAGGAAAAGTAAAAGTAATACAATTATTCTGTATCATTAAATGCTCACTTGAGTAAACACCACAAAGTTAAAGTGAGAAAGAGATTTGTAAACTTTTTTTTCCAGCCACATTTAGCAATTTGGGTACAGGAATGAAGGAGATATAGTGCTGTTTTTAACCAGAGTGAGGGTTTTGCTTAGCAAGTTTAGCCAAAAGAAAGCCAAGTGAATTGAGATCTATGAAAGATGGTGTTCAAAATAATTGATCATGTAAAACTGAGAATGTTTGAAAGAGAATGCTTGTAATACTTGACTAAGGCGAGCATATAGGGAAGCAAAAGCATGACGGGTGAGGGGTGGTAGGATCGGTGGATTATAGGTCTGGTGGGAGGGGGTGCGTTGAATGATAATTGAGAGCCGAGGATTTGAGAAAGTGATCTGGAAAGACAGGATGTGATGAGTATACAGTGGGTCTAGAGTGTGAACATAGAGTTTAGTGACTGAGTCAAGGTGGAAGAAACTGTCATTGGAGGGAGATGGTCAAGGAGGCAAGACTACTGGAAGAATTTCATACCTAAATACTGAAGTGACTCAGACTCAAGGAAAGAGTTGTGGTGGAGTGAGCTGGGAGCTAAAGCTAAATTTCAAAGATTGAGGAGAACCCCAAAGTCCCTGAGATGACTGAAACAAAAAACAGAAGTAGATGGTGTAGCATGATGACATTTATGTTAGAGCGGGAAAGGCAGGTGTTGGGGAGCATAGAATTGTACGTAAGTGGCAATGAAGAGCAAGGATGAACCTTCCTTACCTTCACCATTTGAGATACAGGTCATGCAGGGCCTCTGAAGGAACCACATTTCAGCAAGAACAAGAAGATGAAGGGAACTTGCAGAGTTGTTGAGGACAATGCGGGGGGGGGGCGGGTTGCTAATGACAATCAGTTTCAGAATTCAGGGAGCTGGCTACTGAAAGGTAGAGAGCTGTACAGAGACGAGAATGTGGAAAATGAACTATGTTCTGGGAATCTAGGTTGTGACTGACAAAAGTAGTGATAAAGTGAATAAATAGATGAGTCCTGATGAGGAGGTGAGTGTTTGGAAATACGCAAAGTTTAGAATCTATGGACCTCTCTTCATCATCTTAATGGAGGTGTGGGGACTTCAATCAAGGGATGATCTAACTGCATAGTTATCCATATAACCATAAAGTCTTCGACTTTTTCTTTATGGCCAAAAGTCCTTACTGCCAAATTTGTTGGCTTCTCTAGGGGGCAAGCTCAAATACGTAGCAGGCACCTCTAAGTTTCCATTTCCCCACCTAAAATAAATAATAAATTCCCGTAAAATAAATTATAAAATAACCATAGTTTTGGCACATGAATGAGCAGAAGCCAATTGTGGGGTCGTACTCAGAGCAGTAACAGTAGTGGAAGTCTGCCATCTCTTCCCAAACCAATTAGTGGTGAAAATAAAACTGCTCTGAATACAACCCTAGGATTGCCCCTGGCAGCTTCTTTCAGGCCTTTCTGGATCTCTCAGCATCAATATTTCTTTGGACCACTCGGCAATTTAAGAATACCTTTCCTTTTGTGGGAATTTCTATCGCTATCTCTCTTTTTTTTTTTTTTTTTTGCGGTACGCGGGCCTCTCACTGTGGTGGCCTCTCCCGTTGCGGAGCACAGGCTCCGGACGCGCAGGCTCAGCGGCCATGGCTCACGGGCCCAGCCGCTCCGCAGCATGTGGGATCTTCCCGGACCGGGGCACGAACCCGCGTCCCCTGCATCGGAAGGCGGACTCTCAACCACTGCGCCACCAGGGAAGCCCGTGATGACTCTTTCTTGAGTCACCTTCCTTGTCTTCTGAACCTCATCTGTCCCTTAAATAAACTGTCAGGCATTCCTAAAATTTTCTACTTGTTCCCCTTCCTATTTTATTCTGTGGCAGGGATCTGAATCTTAAATGCCCTCAAGGGACAGAATGTCTCTCCGTCCGCCAAATCATCCTCTCCAATGTAAATCAGAGTGACTTTTTCAAAAACCAAAAACTGATAGTAAACATCCAGTACTCAAAACATTTAATGGCCTCTATTTACTACTAAGCAAGTCTTTTTTCCTTAGCTTAATGTTGAAGGTTATATGCAAATTTGACTCTGTTCTTCCTGGGTCTCATTTTCCATCACTTTTTCTCTTCTTAGGGGTCCCTTAACTGTCACATTTATCAACACACAAATTGTGGGTTCTGCTATACACTTGTGTTCCTTCAGTTTTTCTTACGCTATTTCCTTTACCCCCAATATTCTTTCCCCTCTTCTCCATTTGTCAGTCAATCCAGTTCAGAGAAGACTTCTGTTGTGAGGTCTTTGGGAGGAGCATCTCAACTTTCCGAATTGCCCAATACTTCCTGTTTGCTACCATGACACTCTACTTACACTTGCAATATAGATGTTTGCAGAGTCTGCTTTTTGTTACACTTTAGCTATTCATTTAAATTCTTCTTGTTAAAAAGAAGTGAGATAATTGTCATTAAATCTGCGTGTGTGTGTGTGTGTGTGTGTGTGTGTGTGTGTGTGTGTGTTCTCCCAGTCTGAGTACTCTCTGTTAGATTATTAGTTTCTCCAGGGCAGTTTCTCATTCCCTCAGTACTTTATACTGTGCTGTGCATATAACTGGTGTTAAAGAAATGTTTATTCAATTAAAATATGACAGGGAATAATCGAGGCTGGCAAGGAAGAGTGAATGGCCATCAGCTGAATAAGGAGGTGTCAGTAGAATGTGAGTTCCACAAAGATAGGGATTTTAAACTGCTTTGTCTTTTGGGAGTGCTGTAAAAATTCATTGAATGAAAAAGACTAATATAGGAGATTTCACACTTATATCTCAACACTTAACCTTGAACAACATACAGGAGTTATATGAAGGGTGAGGTTTGCTACATCCCGATTCAAGTGCACTTTTCAGAAATGATGTCTACTTTTCTCACAGTCAACCTCAAAAAAAAAAAAAATCTGAATATACATAAAGGAGAAAAATGTTTTCCCAAGCATAATATTACAATAAAAGAATTGTTCTTTTTACCAAACTTTTAGGTTTAAGGAATGCTCCTTAATTCTATTCAATTTTTTAAATCAATCACTCTTGTGCTGGATATTTTTAAATGAATATGGCACTTTTGCATGGATCCATAAATAAACAAAACGTGCACAGCTTTGTTTATGTTAGGAACCTTCTGCTAAGTGTTGCTTCTATTTATTTACTTTTAAATTATGCCAGATTTCTGCAAATTTGAGTCAGTTTGGGGATCAACTTGAAATTTTAAAGACTGGCTATGTACTTTGCTTCTGATACCTTGCAAATATATTAAAGTAACAGTTTTAAGGGCCAGCAGAAGTTATAAGAGGAAATTATTCATGATGGACTTAATTATGGAAATAGATGTGTCATACTACAAAATTTTTACCATTCCTCTTAATTTAATTTATTTTAACTTCCTCTTTCTTTTTGTTTCCTCCTCTTATCCAGAGTTTTTAGCCCCATCTCTTATACCTTAAGGTCAGCTGTTACCTGATTTGTGTAGCATAATATACAATTTTAAGAAGAACCTGAAGGATTCTATAAGGGTATGTTGATATATCAAAACTTTGCCCAGAAAGTCATGTTGCTAAAAACAAGCTCTACTTACAGACATTCATGGCTGAAATTATAATTCACTAATTCATTCATGATAAAGAGTTGGTGTCCATAAACTGACTCCCTTTTATCATGTGTAATTTGGCATGAGTCATGAGATTTAGAGCTGGTTAGCTTTTCTCAGAGAGCAGAAATGAGAAGATGGAGTTGAAGAAGGCAACAATAGACACTGATACTTGTCTCACAAACATCCATCTAATCCCCCTATCTGCTTCTTCCTCTCTCTTAACTGAACCACCATTATGTTCAGGTATTTCCTATCCTCCACACTGGCATGTGCTTTAAGATGATCTCATCTCTAGCTCCAGGAATAGTACATACTTATAAAACTAAGTCAATCTCATTCTCTTTGAGAGTGGTTGGTTTAGGTGTGGGCATGTGACCTAATTTTGGCTAATGAGATCTTCGTTGAAGTCAACCTTAGTGCTTCTAGGAAATTTTATCTCTAGAGATGTAGACACAAAAAACGATAGTCACTTTCTTTCCTTGAATGCTTTTTGTGCCTGCATATGTTGGCTGGAACTGCTGCAACAGTACCTGTGAGGGAAGCCTGCCTGAGGGAAGAGCCAAGATGATGGGGATGACAGAGCAAAAGAGTGGGAAGAACCTGCACCACCCATGACACATTGAAGCTTCAGATTGTTCCTGCCTGGAGCCTGCCCTACCTGGGACCTCCTCATTTAAGCCAGTTTGAGTCATTTTATCTTACTTGTAGTCGGTAGAAATCAGACAACTTTCCTTCTCGTTATGGTTAAAGAATAAATTTATATTATGTTTTGTATAACGAAAAGATAAAGATACCTGGATTTCTTTTGGAAGTACATTAGTGGCAGTTACATAGCTAGAGATTAGCTTTCAGTGGACAATGTTCAAATTTTGGACGCTTGAAATTTGGTAAAGAAAGAAGTGTAAATCAATTAGTGCTGCCATTGAGTAACAGAATTGTTTCTTTTTCACTAATATAAGGTAGCCGAAATTAAAGGAATAGAATAGCTTTCAAAACAGAAACACTCAAAAGGCAATGCTATCAAATCATCATGCATTCTAAAAGAGCTAAGTTACAAATAGGTAAAAACAACTGCTCTTTTAAGCAGTGCTGCCATTATAAAATGTTAGCAGTTAGCAAGAGACTAGGGTGTGAACAGTGGCCTCCTCTTTTAAAGAGTGGTTTTTCCCAGACAAAGAAATATAACATTATTATGACTATCCAACATACATTACTGTTTTAGTCATTTTAATTTTCAATTAAATACAGCTCCGTTTCCGCTGCAATGAGTTAAAACAATTAAAATTTTCATATTATGTTCATCCTATTTGTAAAGTAGTTCATACTGGAATGTGTTTTAGGTGAAAAAGGGTCCACGACAAAAAGTGGGTAAGGATAAACTTGAATATGATTTTTAAGCTCAGTCTAGATATAGTGTTGTAGGATACAATTTCAAAAATTGGATGCCAAGTTTTCAATACTAATTAAGGTAGCTGTGACATTCACTGCTCTATTTAATTGACTTATAGCTGGGATACCGACCAGGCCATTTTTGGTCCCTAGAATGCCTTTATGCAAATGAGACCCACCAGAACATGGCTTGGCAAGCAGAGCAATAGGCTGGATTCCAGCCCCTTCTTGTCCATTTGGCCAGGCATTGTTGTGTTGTGAACAGCCAGCACAAATGTACTCAGAGGCCCTGGGTTGCAAATTCCAGTGTTTAGGTGGACAAGCGTTAGATAATAGGGAGCGCTGAGAATGGGCAAGCTAGAGACCCCATCTAATCATGGCTCCAGCTACTGTTTTCAGGAGGGAATGTAGACACAGTGTTTTCACATCTCCCAATTTTTGAAAGAGGCTGGAAGTCTAATGCACTTTATTTAACACCATGGACACAAGCAAAAGGAGTGTGAGGCCCACTGGATGCTTGTGACTCGGGCTTAAAGGAAGTGCAAAGCCATAGCTGCTTACTCAGATACCATGTTTATCCTGATCCTGTTGGGCTCAGGAATGTTTGAGCTCCTGGAGGTGATGGTGCAAGTGAGGGATGTGGGGCAGAAGCCATTTGTCATCCAAGGTAAGTCTCAAGTAGGAGAGACCATAGATATAGATATGGAGGGCAGGGGAAAAGGTAATAAATGTGATATTAACTGAAGAAGAAAGAAAAGGAGTGTATAAAATTAAGTACTATGTAGGGAGGAGGAAGTTGTGATTTTCAGGTAGTTTGCCTTTTATAGTACTATGCTACTAAATAGCTCCAACACCTTGCTAACATTAATTAAACCTCACAAACCCTTGAGATAGGTAATGACTATAATTAAACTGATATTCTGGATCCGTACAATGAAATTTAGAGTGCCCAAGGTCATAGCCAAGATTGCGTGGCCTAGTTTGGCAGACAAACTACATGTTCTTACAATGTATTACTCCTCTGGAGAGAGCTTTTCTAGCTCTCTCTTTCACTCTCTCTCTCTCCATGTTTAGATTAAGAAGATATAATGATAGGATAAATAAATTGATCACTGAGAAGTTAAACTGCAAGTTGATTAGGGAAGCTTAAAGACAATATGGAAATATAGCTAAACGAACAATCCATAGTTCTAAACAAATTCCAATTAATTACATTTATTTAAAATATTTCCATTTAAACCTCTGGTTTAGCTAAATGCATCAAGAAATCAAGAAATCAGTGCATGTAAAGCTTTCTTTATACTATACAACAGTTTAGAAAAGACTGTCATTAGTTTGAAAAGAGAACATAACAGACAGACAGAAGGAACTCTTCTTGTTGCTATAACTACAGCATAACAAAGGTCAGCACTGGGGAAAATTAAAAAAAAAAAAAAAAAAACACCTTCCTGGATTGAACGTTAACTACTGAGGGATATTATCCTGAATTTTTCCTCCCAATAGAGAAAGATAATAATCCTTTATACTGAGAACGGTTAATTGAAGATAAACCAAACAATGGTAACCTACATTTTTAAAAATCAAGCATAAAAAATTGGCTTTGATTTGAAATCTTGGGAGTAATATTAGAAAACTGTGCTTTTGCAAATAGGGGCATCCTGGTTACTTTGGAAATCAAAATCTAAGCACAGGAGAAAAAAATAAAAATCACAAACATTTTATGAAAAATCTTTCTTGTATTTAAAATGACAAATCAAAAAATTTCAATTAACATTATTTAATAGAAAATAGTTTATGGTAAATTTAATTTCAGAGTTGTTTGACAGAGCTTAAAAAGTATGACTTTTATAAGACAAATTTTATGTCTCTAAAAAGTAAATTTTAGAAATAACTTTATTATTAAAATTCTTTGAGTTTTTTTGTTTGTTTGTTTTGAATAATTGGGCAAGTCCTATCCGGTAATTTGAAGATTCAGTAGCCTATTTATAAAATGTCCAGTTTCTGCATATAGATTCAGTTTCCATCTTTGAGCTAAGGAGAACATTAGTTACTTGAGTTACTGGGTTTGAAGTTTTGACTGAAAATAAGGAGAGGGATTGAGAGCGGAGACTCTGTCACTCGCTTTCCAGTGCTCTGTAAATCCTGTCAGATACAACTTGTGTTCAGGAAGAATGGCTGAAAGCACAAGGAATGATGCTGCCACATTCTGGACTGCTCTCTTGGAAACAGGGATGCTGTGACACTGAATGCATGTTGACAGAGCTATAGGAAGTGTTTTCTGGTCAGCTCTTAATTGTCAATTTCATAAGATTCCCAAGCTTTGTATTACTTTATCATTATTGATCTATCTTAAGAGATATACTTTCAAGAAAGCATACAGGTGATTATATGCCTAAGGCAAATTTTCCTGTGAGAAAGGTCAATGAAGGGTGCCTTGATACTGCCAGGCAGAGGAAAGAGAGACCGAAAGGAACTTGGAGCTCAAACTGCAAATTTGTGTTTATATCTGTGAGTGTCTGGAAGCTACTCACCGTGACTTGGTGGTTTTGTTTTGTTTTGTTTTGACCAAAATTGGCGCATTATTTCCTTCATGAGTAAATACTTTGAAAGAAATCTGGAATGTTATTGCTTGGGTTTCCTAATAATCCAATGAACAAAATATACCGAATATTTATGGTAAAATACAAGGAAGCCCATATCTTATCAAAATCAAGCCAAATTAGGGAGCCTATAGAAGAAGTGTTCTTCTGGAGACTTTTCATTTCTAGCCTGTTGTTATTTCATTTGTATGGATTTCCGCATTTGGGGACAACTCCTATTATACTGCCATGGAGTATTAAAGATGTAATTTTATAGAAATGAGAATTTGTATAATAAGAAGGAGTGCCGTGAAGAAATAAGAAATGGCCTAGACCAAATTAGATCTTCCAAAGAACAATTCTAAAAATTAATGCTCAGGTTAGCATTTGGTCTAGTGTCCAAATTGTATGTAAAAACAGATGAATGTATGTACTTGATGAGCGTAGTTGATTTGAATATGGTGCTAATGAGGCCAAGGTAATGGGTTTAACCCTGTGAACCTATTATTTTCATTATCCTCAACAGTTACAGATTTTATCCCTAAGAGTGGTCAGCCATTCCATAAACGCATGCTGGTAGTCATTAGAAAGTCAAGGCAAGAGAGTGTACATAGCTTAAGACAAATTTGTTTTTGCTAGAAAACAGCTCAAAGCACATGACCTGCTGTTGGCAGGTTAAGAGTACCAGCTTCAAATATGAAGGTCAACACTGTGATAATGATGTATCGATATTTAATTAAAAGTGAAAGAAAATAACGGGTGTGAAGAATACTGATTTTAAGGACTAATTTAATCTAATTTCACTTTGTTGAGTCACTAAGAAAACCTCTGAAAATTTCCCTAAAATGTTCACTTAAGGGATTTAAAAATATTATTACATTATAAAAGAATAATTCATTATAAGCAAAAAGTCTCTTTTATGTAAATAATAATACCTTCATCTTAGCTTATGGTTCTTTATTAATTAGTTTTTTTTTTATCTGGTGATGGCAAGGTGATGGACATTTTCTCGATAAAGTGGATATGCTGCAGTAGAGTTCTTGCCAGGTGTAATAGGAGACGAGATTCAAAACATGGGGCCAATTGGAGAAGAGCTTTGAATGACATTTTACGAATTTTCCATTTTTATCTTAGGGACAATGGGGAACTTACTTCTACATTTTGTGTATGCTACCTTCTTCAATAAGCATGGCACAGAATGTTAGAACCTTCCATGTGTCAGGCAATGTATGAGGTGGGACACGAAGCTGAATAAGACACAATCCCTGATATCAAGGATCTTCAGTTCTGGTAAAGAAGACAAATAAAAAATCCCAGAGAGCTATAGTTAGCGAAGAATTGAAGACATTATTCTGCATTTGTCTTATTGGCATATTCCTCCTGCGAAGAGGGTGGTTATTGTATTATTATCTACAGCATGAATTACTATGGAAAGAGGCAGTCCTCAGATGCTGTGAACAGGAATTGGGAAGCTGGATTCTAGGATGTTAGGTGAGAGAGCTTCACACACCTTTCCTAACCTGGACAGTGAGTAGTTTTTATGACTAACAGGGTACACATTATTGGTGGAGGGATTAAAGCTTACCTCTGGGTTTTGAAAACACCAGCAGACAAGCTGCTAATGCCTAAGATTTATCTCTAAGTCAGTTTATTTTAGATTTACGGTATTTCCTCTGCTTGTGTTACTTCTGCTTTCTTTATTCTTTAGTAAATTCTTGTTTGACTATTTTATCCATAGCTTGGCTGTCCTACAGGTATTTAAGGAAACATAGTTTGTTCAGAGTTGCCAAACTTTCCCCAAAGTCATTAAGACTGCTTTCAGTGGTAATCTCTAAGGGTGGTAATCAGCAAAAGTGTTCTCAAGGGAAGAGGACTCTTACAGTCGATTCATGGCTGTGTGGGCCAACTTAACCTCTCCAGCAGGTTATTCTCCTTCCAGTGTTACTCTTGGGGGAAAATACCAGCTGTCCACCAAAACTCTCTACTACTCCACAGTAGTAGAGTTTGCATCTAGGAAGTAACTGCCCCGCCATCTTGCAACCAGTCATGGCACATGACTGGTTCTTG
Source organism: Neophocaena asiaeorientalis asiaeorientalis (assembly GCF_003031525.2). Taxonomy (NCBI): domain Eukaryota; kingdom Metazoa; phylum Chordata; class Mammalia; order Artiodactyla; family Phocoenidae; genus Neophocaena; species Neophocaena asiaeorientalis. The sequence goes on along the minus strand of NW_020172818.1, from coordinate 13,931,570 downwards.
ACAATTGTCAGTGAGCCGTGGTGCTGTGGGTCACTTCAAGACCAAGTAATTAAGAAGGGATCATGCCCCATTCATGCCCTTCTGGTCATTTGATGTAGTTGATGAGCAGTCCCTCAGGGATGGCAAGGTCCCAAAATGGATCCATGGATCCATGAATCACTCATAGAGGAGAGCCATCTTCTGATCTGAAATTCCCACCCTGGACTGTGACATGAACAGCAAATATACTTCTATTTTTTGCACTGACACATTTTGAAGTCTATCTGTTACAACAGATAAACTACCTTTTTAGAGATTCTGGATAATGATGACAATATTGATCATGATCATGATGAAAGCAGCCATGCTTTAGAGATATTTCACAGCACAACACAAAATTTCTGCAGAGTAGGGACACTTCTTCAAGTGATACTCAAGTTGATCTTTCCCATGAAGATATCAATGAAGCCCCTGTGCTCCTACTTCAGGTCACAAAATATACAGAGTAAAGCACAAACCACTTCCAGGGAATTGGAAGCCGTAGCAGGCATTTTGCAAAGAGAATGAACCTTAAGTTTTAGTACTTTATAGAACTACGAATTCCGAAGTAGAGTTAATACAGGACTAAGTGTCCTCAACGATTTACCTAAACAACCTGACACATCATTCTGGAGGACACAATGGAGAACGTGGAGTAATGTGAGACATGGTAGATATGCAAGTGGTAAAACTAGTATATATAAAAAAATTAAGGATATGAGGTATCCCAGACCGGAAGAGAGATGTTTCCCTTTATCACATTTGGCTAAGGATGTAATCAACTCCCTAGCAGAAAGGCAATGGACATTATATCCGAGGTATGCAGTATATTGTCTAAAATATATTCTGTATGTCATATAAATGAGGGGCTTATGATCATAATTAAAGCTAAGGTTCTAGTATGCAGAGAGGTTTATTGATTAATTAATTGTTGATAGTAAGACTAGAGTAGAGGTTATAAGCATAAAGTTTTGGAGATACTGGATTGGGTACAGACTTCAGCCCTATTACATACTAACTTTTTGACCCATCTAAGTTATCTGATATCTATGGACCTATTATTTCCAGTGGAAATAGTACTAACTACTTCATAGGGTTATTTCAAGGACAAAATAAACTACCTGCAAATTACTTACTACAGTATCTGACACAGATGGGTCATTCATAGTTGCTCTTATTAATCATTAAGACTGAGTGTTCTGAGTTTTCCCTTTATCAACTGGAAAATAAAATTCTTTGGAATTTAGAGCTTATTTTCTCTCATTTGTTTAAAGTTTCATCTTGAAAGTGAGCTTGAAGCATTCTGAAAAGAAAAGCAAGTTTGGCATAAGAAATCATGATATTTTTATATGATTTTAAAAATTGTTTATTTACAAATTCAAAACCTCTAACATTGGACTACTTCAAATATTTTGAAAAGATGTTTAAGAATCTACCATCTTTCCAGTATAATGAGTGTAGGCACTCATTAAAAGGTGCCTACATTTTGCTGATAAATTTCTTATGACGTTCAGCTCAAAAAAAAAAAATCCAATAGAAAATTCCTTTCTTTGTTTTCACAAAGCATTGACAAAAGTATAAACATATCTTACCAATGAACTTAAGTAATTATTAACCACCCAGTTTTTTGGCTATAAATGCCAAATAACTGATTTGATTGATTTTATAACCAACTTATTCTATTTTTTTAAATTACAAAACATGCATCTTAATCAATGAGTCACAAAACAATTTGCCCCCTATTTCAATAGTTGCCCACTCTTGGTACAGCACCTGCATTTATGCACACCACGGTTCCTAACATCTTATCAATAATCAGTCCTCCAGAGTTGGCAGAATCTTGATATGGTCAAGGTCGGTCTTTTGAAAATTCAAAAACAAAATGATTCAAAATGTCTTTTCAGCATGTTCTTATTATAAAAGAAACAACTCATTATTATACTTTTCTTCCCTCTCTGAAACTATATTATTGTGTTATTCTAGAGTACAATTTTAATTTTAATACAGAACTTTTACTTTGCTTTATAAGATCAATTTAAACAATCTGAATTTTTTTCCTTCCTACTTCTGTAGCTTATTATGAATCAGTTTTTTTCTTTAAAATTATCCAAAAGATTCATATTTTTAAATATTTCAGATAAATATGAGCACACTTCATTTCAATAGTAGGATAGCATGTAGCCAGGAATATCTCATTTTCTTTAAGGCAGCAGTGAAGAAGTTAATTCATAGCTGCATTTATGAGTGAGTTTTATTTATTTTTGACCTGTGGTAAAAAGATTTATCTTTCAATTATGAAACTATTTTTCCCAAGTGTCAAGAAGTCATACTACTATAAAATAGATTAATGTAGCTATAAAAGTAGTTTTTGTTTAAGTAAGTTTGTAATTAAAAATAGGGTAGTAAGTTAAAAATCATATTTAATCATTGGAACTACCAGATGGAATAGTAAAAGAATGGGGTTGGGGAAGCAGGGGGAGGAGAGAGAGGAGAGAGAATGATTTTGAGATCGGTCAGGCTACACACATCACCAATTTTTTTTGCATTCTGGCATAATAATATTTAAAAGATCCGGACAAGCAGAACACCAATCCGTTTTCCCTTACTTTAAAGATCTAAATGATCATAATTTTTAAAAGTCTTCCTGGGTACATCAGGAGTATTACTTAAAAGCCATGCGGTAGGGTGTGAAATAGGAGTATTCTTCAAACAAACACGACCTTTTCTGTTTCTTGTACTGCTCTTCTCAACCCAGCCAAAAAACCCAGACAAGTTTATTTACACACACACCCGCACACGCACACACACACACACACACCCCACACGTAAAGAGAGAGAGAGAGAGAGAGAGGCGGAAACGCCCTCTTTCCATCCCTTCCAAACAATTATCTCCGAGAGCAAAAGAAAATAATCAACAGCCCTCTGCGCTGGGCTGGTCGGCTGAGCCGGAGAGCGGGGCGCCAGGAGGGAGGGCGATCGGCAGGCGAGCCGGGAAACGTGGCTCCTCCGGCGAGGAGAGGATTTGTGAAGGGGAGCGCCGGCCCGCGTGCGCCTCTTGTTCCCCGTGTAATTTGCAGCCAATCATCAGTAGGTGTCCGCGTCGCT
>NW_020172818.1:13925728-13928434 GCF_003031525.2 Neophocaena asiaeorientalis asiaeorientalis | reverse complement strand
GAGAGAGAGAGAGAGAGAGAGAGAGAGAGAGAGAGAAGGGGGGCAGAGGGAGAGAGAAGAGACCGAGAGAGAGAGGAGAGGAGAGGGGGAGAGAGAGAGGAGAGACTCCCCGGCTCCCTCCCACCCTCGCACACAGCGACTGGAGACGGACGGAGAGCAACGCGCTGGGAGAGGAGAGACCACCGAGAACAGCCCCGCGCTCTCACACATACACTCACACTCGGCTCTTTCCTCTCCCCCCACCTCCTCCTCCTTCCACCCCCACCACTAACACCATCTCCTCCTCCTTCTCTCTGCAACAAGAAAAAAAAAAGCCATTTACAGGTATTTTTTTTTTTTGATCCGCATATTTATTTATTCCCCCGTCCCCAACAGTTTGTTTACAAGTATTAAAGTTGTAATTGGGAGCTGCCAAGACACATCTGGATTTGTGTTTCTTTGTGTTAGGGGGTGATGTGCAACTAATTAAAGGCAGACTGGCAGCGTCTGCAAATTCTAAGGCTCCCCAAATAAAAAGAGACTGGTAAGTGATTGTTCTTTCTCTTTCTCTGGCTTTTTGCTCTTAAATGTTTGCTGTCCGTTGGGATTGTAAAAGTAGATTATTAATGCTGGACTCCAGCGATAAAAGGCGTCGCTGTATTAATTTATTAATTAATCTGCACCCGCCCCTCCTCCTGAATGTTAAATATGACCTTTGATCTCTATGTCTCTGGTAGACCAGACATACAATATTAGGCATGTACAGTCACATTGTTTAAAGGCAAAACAGGATCATGAAGTATGGATGTCTAATTTAGCTTTGGAATAGGACTATAGTTATTTGTGTGTGTTTTATTTCGTTTTTTAAAGAAAATCCAAACAATAGCTGTGGTTTAGGTACCTTTTTCATGCTCCAAGATGCATTGATTAAACAATAATGACCTGGATGCTGGGCACAATCATTTTCTACAGTTTCTGGTGGCATTAAACCTTGAGGAGGGAAGGGGGAGGTGATGGTAATAAGGAAAGCTTCTTTTTGGAGACACCACTCTGATACTCGGAAAAAGGGACATTAAATTATTTCTTTATTTGGAGCAAGGTCAAAAGACTAAAATGTTGACATTTTTCCCTCCACTCAGTGTGCTGGTATCTAATGCATGGTTGGCATAACTAGTTTTTACTGAGTAGTAGTTATTATGGTCTTGCAGTTACAATGTGATTCGCAGAAACTGAAGCTATATGCATATTCTTGCTGTGTCTTCCCCCACCCCCTTCCCAGCATCAAGAATATTTAGCCAGGAGCATTTTGGGGGCACCCTTTGTATTGCCTTCAGACCTCTGAAGGGAGCAGTTTTCCCTAATGCGAAACCACAGAGGTGGTTCCTGAATGATTAGGGACTGGCTGTGATTGAAAGATGCCTGCTAGCTTCTAATCCAGCCTGGGGTGAGGTTCCTTATCTTGATTTACTTTGCTTAATAGGGATTTGTTTACATAAACCCCTCTTTTTAGGGCACCTCATCATCAGGTCTTGAAGTTTTTGCACTTGGAGTTTGGGCATAAATGGTTCATTAATCTAATTATAAGCATAATTGCTATAATTGCTATCCATTTTGAACTGAATATTTGAGACAGACTACTGGGCCCCCATTTAAAATTCCCTGAACTCCACATTCTAGACCAATATGTGGGCTTCAGAAGATGTCACAAAAAGATATTCTGCCCCCCCAAAAAAAAATCTGGAAACAAAGAAACTGTTTTTTTAGGTTAATATACACTTTATGTTTTTGCTTTACTTCTCAAAAGGCTGTGATGTACCTCTCCCTCTGTGATAAACAACTAAAATACCTCTTCCTAAGCATAATAATGGCCTGTAAGCAAAGAGATGAATGCAAATACCCAGTTAACATTAAACTTTCCTGTAAAACAGAGCAAAAGAAAAAAAATCATTTTAATGATTATTTCTTCATGGAACACCTTAAATGATCCCCCCCTACTTTTACTCAATGTAAAAAAATCAGTGACTGTGAGAGATCCTCAAAAAGTCCATGCTTTCCTCTTGTCTTGGGAATAGACTGGAGTCTCCATTAGGAATTATTGGGAATATTCTTACAGAGACTGCAGGCACTTGGTTTAAAACCTTTGACATTTTTTTGTATTATTAAAAAAATTTTTTAGTCTAGTCCATCTTTCTTTTCTTTCTTTTAAACAAGTAGAACACCACCCTCTTACCCCCTCCAAGCCCCATCACCAAATGGCTTGTACAATTGAGACCCGTCCTTGGTCCATTGAATTAAGACCCTAACAGAGCCAGCTGTGCTGGGATTCAAACTAATGACCGCAGACACACAAGGACACTGTGGCAGCTGGTAGTTCTTTTCTCCCTGCCTCTTTAGTTCAGATTGTATGTGGGCAGTCTCTTAGCTCTCAGTTGTATTGTGTTTGCTTACAGTTTATACTCGGATGTATTGCAGACTTTCTCAGTACTTCATTTGCTAATTTCCTGTTCATTTTCCTCATAGGGCCATAGCAGTTTTCTACTTTAGAGCATTTGCATGCCCAGGCAGCACTTGTTCATACATTTCAAAATGTTTAAATGCCCTCTGCTTATAGGTAGTATCGCCCTCCCACCCCTGATTTGCATGTCTTTAAGCACTCCAATTGCCCTTTTCCCTCGGCATTTGTCACCCCTGTCTTTCCTCTTTCCCTGGGTATCCTGGCTATTAATA
>NW_020172818.1:13925378-13925615 GCF_003031525.2 Neophocaena asiaeorientalis asiaeorientalis | reverse complement strand
ACGTCTTGATGATTGTTATGCAAACGACCTGACGAAGAATGTGGGAGCTTTCAGCGTCTGCGGTGGGGTAGTGAGGGAGGCTGTTTATTTATTTGTCCATCTTTTTCCTCGTGATGCTTGTTGGAATGACTTTCTTTATTTTAGTTGTAACAGTTGGCGGATAATGCAAAGGAAGACGCTACCTGGGAATTCACCGTCTGTGGAAATGCGCCCCAGAGAGGAATAAAGCAGTCCTCA
>NW_020172818.1:13925247-13925356 GCF_003031525.2 Neophocaena asiaeorientalis asiaeorientalis | reverse complement strand
TTGCCCAAGGAAAGCCACCTGCCCGAGGGGGCCCTGAACAGCCTTGTGGATTACAACTCGGAGATGGAGCGCTACCGCTCCTTTGCCACCTCCTTCTACAAGACCAACG
>NW_020172818.1:13902658-13925144 GCF_003031525.2 Neophocaena asiaeorientalis asiaeorientalis | reverse complement strand
AAAGCTGGCTGCCCGCCAGAGCCGTCGTTGCAAATGGCAAATACTAATTTCCTCTCCACCTTATCCCCCGAACACTGCAGACCTTTGGCGGGGGAATGCATGAACAAGCTCAAATGCGGCGCTGCTGAAGCAGAGATAATGAATCTCCCCGAGCGCGTGGGGACTTTTTCCGCTATCCCGGCTTTAGGGGGCATCTCATTACCTCCAGGGGTCATCGTCATGACAGCCCTTCACTCCCCCGCAGCAGCCTCAGCAGCCGTCACAGACAGTGCGTTTCAAATTGCCAATCTGGCAGACTGCCCGCAGAATCATTCCTCCTCCTCTTCGTCCTCCTCGGGGGGAGCTGGCGGAACCAACCCGGCCAAGAAGAAGAGGAAAAGGTGTGGGGTCTGCGTGCCCTGCAAGAGGCTCATCAACTGTGGCGTCTGCAGCAGTTGCAGGAACCGCAAAACGGGACACCAGATCTGCAAATTTAGAAAATGTGAAGAGCTAAAGAAAAAACCTGGCACTTCGCTAGAGGTCAGAGGAGATGATTTCTTGTTTCCCAGTCTCCCCCCCTCCCTCCTCACTCCCCTGTCCTCACCCCTTCAGGGCTTCGTGTCTGGCTTCAAGATGCAGTACCCCTTTCCTTAAGCTTCATTCAGGTTGTAAGATACAGTTGTAGGTGGTTTGCGGAGGTCATGGCCTCTCCGCCACCCTCCCCAGCTGCACTTCGCCTGGAACCGCCCTCCATATGGGGAGGGCGCCCCTCCTTTTTAGCTCCGGGAGGAAAACTAATGTAATTGGTTTGAAAAATCAGAAGTTTCACATTCAATATGGTCAGAAATTTCCCTTGGTGGTTCAAAATGACCCCTCCCCCCTTATTATTATTTTTAAAAGCATCTCTGCCCAAAGGGTGGGACACATAACATTCTATATACTTTTATTGGGCGGGACTTATTAGTGGCCCAGTTGTAATAGTGAGGACACAGTTTGTGGCACACAAGCCTACATTCCCATTAACACACACACACACACACACACACACACACACACACACACACACAGTAATCATTGAAACGGAAATACATTAATTCAAAAGGGGATTTTCTACCCTCTTCTAGGATAATTTTTCTCCTTACCATGACAAAATGTTTGTTTCCTCATTTTATTTTCTGCATACTTGGTATTTTTCCGGAAAGTGGATATAGTATAGAAAGCTGAACACCATTTGCAGTTTTTAAGGAGAGATGACTTAGAATAGATACAATTTGTAGCAAGTGATGGTAATTTTATTTAAGAATGTCTTACATAGCTTAGAAACGAATGATTCCTAAAACTCAGTTACAAAAAATATAAATTTGAGGTTCTGCATTTAGCAGATTAACCATTTTGCAGTCACAAAATTGTTCTATACACCAAGCACTGTTTTGTTGGACACCCTATTTGGTCAATAATAGTTTCTTTTTCCTATATGCCCTTAAAACAGACAACGTACAGATTATCACTAAATTACTTGTTAAATTAGGCTTTTAATTATGTTAAATACAAAGATTGATGTGTTTGGTGGAAATTTCATATGGTGACCTGATCAAAACAAAAGGGGAAAAAATGGAAAATCAGAGGTAAATGGGTTTGGTGGCATATTTAGTAAAGAAATATGAACAGGTAATCATATTTAGCCTCTTGATATAATTTACAGAGTAGATGGCTAAGTGTTCATATATAGGTGGTGGATTTAGCATTAGGGAATATTCAATGGGCTGGATTGTAGGCTGAGAGTGGTTCTCACAAGTTATCATCAGAGGGAAATCTGCACATTTTTTTAAAAAATTGTGAACATGGCTTAAAGGAGTTTTCTCCAAGAAGGACTGGTCTTTAAAAGGAGAAGGGAAAACAGTTAAAGATCTTTGCATGTTTGAACACAAGTAAGATACAGTTTTTTTTTTAAGTTGTATTAATATAAGTCAAAACAAATAACACTTTGGAATTCCCTCAAAATCAATTTATATTGATATCATTATTGATTATGATCAATTCCATCAACATATTGCATTGATTCCTCTTTATAAAAGAACCCATCTCTGTTGAAAGTTTGACTTTACTCCAGGGTGGTTTATTACATTTCCTTTGGCAACTCTGCTTAAGCAAAGATAATAGCAATTATAAAGGCGTAGGTCCATGTGTTTTCTTAGGTGGCAAAAATTAGTTTTTAGCTTTCAATGATCTTCTCTGGATTAATATAACTTCTCTAGGTCTCTAAGGCCCATGGGCAGTTAAAATTCAGTTCATACTAAAGCCTCCTGTTATTGCCCAGTTGATAGCACTACATAGCTTTTTCTTTTTTTCCTCTCGAACTATAGTATCTAGGATTATAAAATCTAGAATTATAGATTTGGTGTTGCTAAGTGGCCTTCATCTTTTGCTAGACTCATGCTCTGCCTTCATCCCAATTTAGGGTATGTAGTAGATAGGACCACTGAATAATTCTCATTTATTTAGTAAGTAACCTCTCTGAACGAGTTTAATGTGAGTACCAAGAGGTTTTCTGCACAAGTTTCTATGCTGATTTATTAGTCTAAACAAATTTCATAAGTTTCCTTTTTTCTTCCTTTTGATAGTTTTCCCACAAACTTATCATGATCCTTAAGTTTCTTAGGCTTTTTTCTCACAAAATTCCATAGTATTACTTTTTCTTCTCTTTTAAAATTCTGTTGATCTTCAGAAACTGGGGTGTGGATGGGAGGGGAAACACATTTCTCTCTTTGTAGAGCTCTCTGAAGATGTTCTCCTAGCTATACACCCCTTCCTACCAGAGAATTGTTCTTGGTTCAAAGCTGAGATTCTTAATGGAATGCAATTTGGCAGAAAGAAAGAAAAAGTTTTGTTTTTTTAAAAATTTTAATTGGCTAACATTCTATCTAGGTCATTTTAAAGCGGCAAAGGCAGCATGATTGCCTTAAGCACATGTGTAACCACACAGTTATGGTTGTAGGAAACCAGCTGGATGCATGTCAGAGTGACAGGGTTTACATGACAGAACCAAAGCTGGAGCAGTGGTTGTGGGATGGTGAAAAGTACCCCTGCTGACCTGCTTCCCTCTCTAATTTGGTTTCTGTAACTTATCATCATCTGTGGAGATGTTTTAGATGTCAGGTAGCCTCCCTGGCTAAGGATGGTGATTTGGGGATTCATTATGGATATTACCTGTGGATTTCAGGTGTAAGTTCAGTAGCTAATATTTGTTGACTTTAAATTATGGACATCAATTAATATCTGGATTATAGTCATCACTACTATTCTTATTTATCACTTCAAGCCCCATGTGCTCTTCTTTCCCTTTGACTTATTCTCATGCCAAATACTGGAGGCGTAATCAGATTCTCAGGGTCAGTAAACTGAAATTAAGACAGATTCACATAGATGTGTTGGGATTCTTGCCCACATTTTTTAAAGCCTCCCCTCTGGCGTTCCTTTTAAAACTGCTTTACTTATTTCCACGTTTTCCTGCTTAGCCTCATGTTAAGAGCATCTTAACTCCTTTAAAATATATTAATAAAATCACCACTTTATAGTATTCCATATAACAATGCACATAAAACAAACTTAGTTTTCCTATGATACTGAGCACTGTATAGTTGCATATAAGGCTATTCATTTAGTCAATTACTCTACTAAAAAAATTATCACTGATTATTCAAAGCAGTCATTACAAATTCTGTATGCCCCTGTGCAGCAAAACTTATCTTAAAAACTTGTATCCTCAATGATCAATATTAAGTTCCCATATATTTTAAGAAACGTGATTACATAGTATGATAATACATTATATGACCGACCTTTGTCTCACACAAAGGTAATCTCATACAAAGGGAATCCTGTAGTTTTTATATTCACAGCAGTTACATTTCTGATACTAAGATCTAACTTTTTTTAAATCTCCCAACCTGATATGACAAGGGAGAAAATTGTCCCGTGGGTAACCCCAGCCTCGTAGTCCCTGAACATTGTTCAGGTGACATGATTGATCTCTGTGGGACAGCATTAGAGACCACACAGATCTGGTTTCTCTCCCATTAGCTGATTTATGGAATTACATTAGTAAGCAGTGCCTCAGGAGACTTCCCTGCCCCCGCTCTTGGCTCTCTGCTGAGTGTACATACCGCTGCCACCCAGGCTTTCTGTGAGCTAGAGGCAGGAGTTGGAAGAACATTAGAGTGAAGAGACTGAGAAACTGGAAAGTCAGGAAAAAGGATAATCTCATCTTCTTTCTTTTCTTTTCTCTCTTTTAAAAATTTATCTGCTGAATGAACGGGCCCCAAATAATTTTCCGCAAGTTAGGTTGAGGTCCTAAGAGGTCTCGTGGAAAGCATCCAGATATTGCCCCATGTTTGGTAACTGGATTTCGAAGAGTGTTCTAAGGGAGGAGGGACACATTTCCTATATACGACGTTAAGTTCTAAGAGCTTCAACCACACAAATGGCAATTGTAAAATTCTGGACAGAGCATTGTCTGCGATTTTTGCAGGAAGGTGGCACCTGCTTCCCCACCTTTTCATTTGTAGACCACACATAAAATAGGTGTGTCACTCAAACTCAGACTCTGTATGGTTAAATAACAAAACCGGTCAACAATTGAACATGTCATATAAGATTTGGAAGTTTGTGACAAAAAAAACCTACAGGTAAAATACAAATGTTTCGTATCTTAAACTGCAACATACAACAGTTTGTCATTTTATATCATAGTTCAAAAATGGGTTTTCAGTTTTCAGTTTTAAGAATCAAAAACATCCCGGTATAAAAATACACATTTTTGTTTTAATCAAAAGGAAAGAGGAAACTTTTCAAGAAATTCAAACCAAATGATAGTAGATTAACACTAGAATATAATATAGAAATAACATAGGGAAAAGAGTCTGAATTTCATAAATGCTAAGGAAAAAAGCTCAGAAAAGTTCAGCTTTGACTAAAGGCAGAAAATAGATTTGTTGCCAAGACATCAAAGTGTAATGCAAGTCCAGTGAGATTCTTTCCATCACTAGATTTAATACAAGTTAGTCAAAGTTGTTTTTAAAAGAACCACACATTTTAAAATAATTCCTAAATGAAAATCATACCCCTTCTCATCCAAACATCATGCAAATTCTAACCAATCTTTTGGATGGCAATTAGGAATAGTAGAATAAAAGCAATTAAAAGCATTTGTAAATTATCCTATAAGAATGTTTGTTTGAAGTTCAGCCGTCATTAAACAAAATAAAAATAATCAAAAAGCCAATAACAACAACAAACTTTAGACTTTAATCATATAAAAGTATTTGGATATTTTACGTGAGAATGGAAAGTATATCTAGTGATGAAGGAAACAAAAGTTACTTGATTTTTAAACTTTTTAATTAATTGATTACTGAAGCATTGCTGCATATTTTCGTTAGTTTTAGTCAACTGTTCTCCTGGGTGAATACTTAAGAATTTTGCACAGTGCAGACTTACAGATTGACAAATACAGGACAATTTAGTAAAATAGTCTGTAAGACTAAAAACTGAAAGGTGTGTAAAAAGACATGGGCATTTCATCCATATTTGTTCTAGAGTACAAGGTTGGAGACTGAAGAACTATGTCAGGGTGATCCTGGAGACACTGGTAGAATATTCCCTCTGGATATAAACGTAAACCAAAAAACTACTGGAGTGTTCCCCAGGAACAGGTTGAAGTGTATCTTAAAAAAAAACTCATCTGAAGTAGTTGGTGCTCTTAGAACTTACTGTTCAATCTCAATTGGTCAGATTGAATATGTAGTTTACTTTTACCAGAAAACAATTCACTTTTTAATTTTGCTTTGGAAAAATGTAACAAAATGTCCTACTATCCAATAAGTTTCACAAGCCTGGATATGCTTCAGTCTCTTACATTTATTTTTATTCATATTTTACAAATATTAAAAATGAGCTCATTCATCATATAAAAATATCTACTTAAATTAGTAGGTTAAATTCAAGATTTATTGAAAGGCCCATGTAAATATGCAAGTTGGAGAAAGGACTATTCTTTCAGTTTTCCTCTTTATTTTATTTTATTTTTTATTTTTTTATATTTTTATTTTTTTGCGGTACGCGGGCCTCTCACTGTTGTGTCCTCTCCCACTGTGGAGCACAGGCTCCGGACGCGCAGGCTCAGCGGCCATGGCTCACGGGCCCAGCCGCTCCGCGGCATGTGGGATCTTCCTGGACTGGGGCATGAACCCGTGTTCCCTGCATCGGCAGGCGGACTCTCAACCACTGCGCCACCAGGGAAGCCCTTCCTCTTATTTTTGGATTAGATTTCTAAAAGCAAAAATGAGCCCAAAATAATGGTAAAATCTTTCACCTTTATAAGTGTGATTTTTCAGTCACCAATTAGAACATCAGATGATCTTGGCTGGGGAAGTAGAGCACTCTAGATAATATCTTTTTTTTTTTTTTTTTTTTTTTAACAAAAACCTGTTTTCAAGACAGTACTTTCTTTGGTGGGATCAGTGTAAATTTTGAGGATTTTGTGCATGCATAATTGTATTCCTTCATTTGTGCTGCAATGCTTCTGCTCATTCTTAACATACTTTTTCATCTAGCATTTATGCTATTGTCCTTAGTAGTTTCAAAATATTGAGGGAGGGACACACAGGTGGTTTTATCCTTCAGTCATATCTTGTTCCATCACATGCAAACACCTGTCCTGAAATTGAATTATTCTGCAGGATAATCGAAAAGCCTCCCTCTATTCAGCATCACATGTTTTCTGTTGTTTATTGAGTTATGTTGCAGCATACTTCAGATGCGACAGACATTTAATAATGTTGAAGACTTAGCTCTGCAGGGGCTAAAAGGATCCCAGCAGGCTTGTTAACTTCTACTCTAAAACATTATGAGAAATATTTTTTTCTCTGTGAAACTTCAAGGCTTTCTCTTAATTTATTTCAAGAGCATAAGAATCCATAGCCAGGTATGAGAGCGAACCTGTGAAATTTTTTTGTTTTTCTATTTTTTTGATCTTTAACCTATCAATATCACGTTACATTTCTTACTCAGAAGACAGTGGCAAAGCAAACAACTGCTTTTCCAAAGAACTAATAGCTAAAGATGCATTTCTTTGGCTGATATAAAACCAAATATAAATTATATTTAGAAAAAATAAACTACTAGTTTCTTGGCTTTTCACTTATTTTATAATTAAAAATAATATTTGGGCCCTTGTGGCTACAGTTAGGTGATAGATTGTGGGAAGAGCCACTCGTTTCAAGTAACTTACCAGTTGAACAATATTAGCTACATCAGCATTACTTCTCTGAACTTTATTTCCTCAACTGTGAAATGGACATAGTAATACCAACCTTCACTACAACTTTTAATATTGTGTGTAGGTTCATGTTCTTTGTATACTGAAAGATGCTATACGATTTCTCGTTCCTAATTTAAAGTCATCAATAAAAAGTAGAGGAGAAGACAATTACATTTACAGATAATTCAGTATACCAACAAGTTACTTATAGTTATCAGAAATTAAAGCCCATGTAGACTATTTTGTGGCTTTGAGTTTTCTGAATATTTGTCTTAATCATCCAGTTCACCAAAGATCTGGCATGATTTCACTTGGAAAGAGATAAACCTGATAAACAAATCCTCCTTCCTCCAAAGGCACACCACTACCATAAATTTCTGTATCTTTTAATAGATTTTGTGTGTGCGTGTGTGTGTGTGTGTGTGTGTATGTGCGTTTCAACTCAATACCTTTTTTTGGCTACTATTTCCTTTATTTGGACAGACACAGGAGTTGTTCTAAATGTGCATTTGTGAGTTTTAGAAAATCATTGTAAGAAATGATTAAATGCTTGTCACAGATTCTGGTTGGAGAACATATTTATAAACACTGGAAAATTGTAGAGTTACTCTTGTTTTTGAAGATGGGGTGTGTGTGTGTGTGAGTGAGTGTGTAGGAAGTTAAACAGGTAGATACACATTTTGAGATTAAAAAGTGAAGTGACTATGCAGAGCTTTTTCTTTTTTCTTTTTAATAAGAAGAGAGTATTTATGAAATGAAGAAAGTTAGTGAGCAATAATAGAAAATGCTGTTGGTTTTCTGGGAGAAAATAGTGATAAGCCCTAAAAGATTTGGAATAGTAACCAAGAAAGCTTTAAAAACGAAGGAGAAAGAGATATTCAAGCCAGGGTGCAATGCAGTATCTAGAAGAAGTTCTGTCAGGATAGGGTATGGAAGTCTGCTTTGCTGACTATAACTGCTGAAGCAGTTATAGAAGTTTTGCAGAGAATGGAAACAATAAAGGGGGGAGATAATGTTTTCATGCTTGACTCAATACATTTGGTTAGGGAGTCAGAGCTGAGTCTAAAGTTCAGTGGAGTGGCCGCTGAATTAGAGACAAGGAAAAACAGATTGTGTTTTAGCTGATGTTATTATGTTTACTTATGCCTTTGAAACATTTGGTAGAATAACTCCCGAGTGTAACTGAATACTTCCAAGATGGGTGGAAGATGGGATTCCATTTAGGTGTCATATTCATCTAAACTCATATTTCAGAGGACGTTCTGGAGCAAGTTAAGAAAAGTGTCAAACTATGGGGGAAACTGTGGTGAAAGTGCTGCTTCTTGCTCAAGGACTTAAAAAAAGCCTCTGGATGATTGATAGTATCAAAAGGATAGAGATCAAGTAGGATGAGAGAAGAAAGGGATAAATGTTTATAGAGCAGGAAGAGTCATGGGCATTTCTGTATTTCAGCAAATCTGGCAAATTCTGGAGAAGATGTATTTTCTTTAAAACTTTACAGAGTGAAAAGAGATGAAGTAAATTTTTAAAAGATAATAGACTATATAGATTTAGTTGGAAATGATGATTATGAGTGATGGTGAATCAGTGGCAGAAAAATAACTGCTGGGCAAAGACTTCTCTATGGGAAATGTTCTTGTTTATAGGTTAAATGAGATCAAGGACGGTTTTAATGGAGTTGAGAATAAGGAAAAGAGATAAAATTCTCAGTTGTATGTAGATGAATGCAAAGTGAGATGTGGCATCTTCTCAGAAACACTCAGTGTGCTCTAATTGTCAGTCATGAAAAACAAAATAGAGAACACTAGCCTTTAAAATGCCAAAGGATATACATATTGGTTCTTCTATGTAAGGCTGCTATCCATAGAGTTAAATGCGTTATGAAGTGGAGTGGTTTTGGATTTTCCTCATGTGATGCTTTTCACATGTACATGTTATTTGTATGGTGTGAAGTTGTGTTTTGCAAACTACAGGTGACAACACATTAGTGGTCCATGAAAACCAATGTGTTGGCTTATCGCTAGGATTTTAAGAACATAGAATAGAATGGAATGGAGCAGAAAATATATGTGTATCACATGTAGTAAGAGTACATATTGTTAAACTTTTGTTTCAGTTATGTATGTACACATAAATGTATGTGTATGCATGTACTAGGCTGCTATGTAGAATGTATTTCCAACTGTTGATTGCAGTCAAAAAAGCTTGAAAAACACTAGTTTAGTGACAGCCACAACACTATTGAACAAATCTGTAGTGAGGAAAGAAATTACATTTGTAAATGGAACAATGTTACCAAGATAAAAAGTAAAATGTAAATGTGTTTCTATAAGCAGTGTGTCTTTACTTCTCCTAGGCAGGTCTGTACCTATAAGGTATATTCATGAATTCATGGTATATACTAAACACATGGCAAACCCTTGATAAATTCAATTCAATTCAACATATCTTTAGGTAGGAACTGTTATTTTCTGAGATTTGTAGTAAGTGCTGTGGATACATACACATACACATACACACATCTTCGCTTAAGGAACTCAAACTTTTCTTTATTCCTAACTGCCTTTTTAAAATACCTATGTCATTCCCTAATTCTACATCTTAATCTTTCATCCAAGATAATTAGCTCCCTACTTACATTCTTAATTCTCAGCCCCAAATAATGGACGCATTTCAAGTGATATAATTGTAACTTTAGAAAACTCTGAAAGCAATCTCACACCTATTTAAAAGCCTTGGGATTCCTTAATTCATCCTTGGCCTAGTTGTTCCCAGATCTAGATAAGAAACACATACTGCTATCTGTGGTTTCTACTTGGCTACCTCATGTGGTTATGTTGTGTAGTATTAAGTTTTCTATTAGTACTCCAGAATGTTTCAAGGAATAAGAAAAGAAAAAGGAATTCTTGCCTTGAACATACTGAGAATCTACAGTATGTCTTGTTATATCAAGCATATTTTACAGAGTACTGGAAACCCTTGTATGACCTGAATAAGAGAAAGAGCTATATTGAAAGAAAGAAATAAAGGAAGGAAGAAAAGAAGAAAGGGAGGGAGGGAGAGAGGGAAGACAGGCAGACTGTAGTGTTATAGATTAAAGAGAAATGAGAAAGGAGCATGTTGGCAGAAAGGATTGTCATGTTCAAGGTCATCGTTTTGAGTCTGGTTTAAATAAGAAATTAGTAGAAGTGGTTAATGCCTCAAATTTTATTTTAAAGATGCCATGAGTCTGGGTTTAGATTCACTAGAACCACTCAGCATTTTTTCTTTTCATTTACCATAGTGGATAAAATAGTTTCATGTAAACTAACTAGATTTTTTTCCTCCTAATTTCTCTTTAAGAGTAATTTGCTCAAGTCTGTAATTAGAAACATAGAAATGCCAAGATGGGAAAACTGATGCTAAAAATTGATGATGGTGTTTAGGGAGATAGAGGCCATCAGCATCTATAAACAACTAACTGTTCAAAAATATCAATGTAATTTTTAAGGGATTATACAGAGAATTTCCTGGAAAATACAGAATTGCACATATAGAAAAGAGTCCAGAAAAATGATGAAAAGAATATTAATCACTACAGCTTATAAATCCTGTGCCTGAAAAAGGTTAGGCTTATTAATTTACTCTACTAGTTAGTTAACTATGCGATTGTGACTCTGTTTGCATGAAGATGGAGTACATGATACACATAGAAAAAGAAGTAGTACATGGAAATTCCCTGAGGAGAAATTTGACTCTTAAATTAAGGACTTGCTCTAGAACAAGATATGGTGATACCATGTTAATGTAGACTGCTTCAGAGTGTATGCCCTCTTAATGAGGGAGATTAACCAAAATACATTTCTAAAGAGCCAAGTAACATGTAATAACTTGATTAAATTAAAATTGTTGACTATATACCTTTTAATTTTATTATTTAAACAGAAAATTAAGGGAAGAAACCAAGAAGTCAGCATGACTGTGAATTTAAACATTCAGTGTATTGGCAATTGCGGTTATTAAAAAGTTTTTTGTTTTTAAAGAAATACTCCAAGCAACATGTGATTCTCAGAAGTATAGTTTTTAATCAAGTACATTATTTTGCTGATAATATCTAATGACTGTGAAATGCTTGGAATTTTCTCTAAATTCCTCCAAGCAATTAATGGACATAAAACATGCTTTGGTTTCTAGACTGGGTCTATCTCAGTGGTTGGCTTTTTGTCATAGAAGATACTGAACCAAATGAAGTTCAGTGACTACATTCAAAATATTATAGAACTCAGCCCAAGAGGAATTTTCTATTAAACTTATTTTCACTTTTTATGTAATATAGAAAAAAATGAATATTTCTCAAATTCCCACATCTCTAATAATCAAAAAGAAGCACCATAATTTGAATTTCTTATAGAGATTAGGTGTAACTATTGTATTTTATTTGAATAGAAGTTAGAGGCTGTCCAAATCATGGCTTTGATGGTTTTAAAAATCACCTCAAAAAAATTTTTTTAAAAATTACCTCAAGTTTTTTAACTGACCTCCCATTTCTTCACATTTTATGTGAATATTTCTTCTCTTCAATAAAAGGTGACAGTTCACTGTCTGCTTTAAAAAAATAACCAAAATTTTAAAAAATTGTCCAACAACTTGGTCATGAAAAGAATGCTGGTGGTGTTTTCAATAGCTAATTAGCAATGATCTCACCTAAAGGTATTGTTGTAGTCAACAGGAATCAGTAGAGTGACTTTGAGGGGAGATAGAATTATTTAACTTGTGTCTGCCATATATATATATATATATATATATATATGAATTCATACATTCATATATACGTATGTCTATTCAGATTCATTATCATATAACCATATATTTTTTCATAAAGATTTAAACATATTGGCATATATAAATAAAATTAACTCTAGATATTTTAATCATTCTTGACAGTATTGATTTTATTAACCTGATTTTTGCTTTTTTAATATCAATTTTACTTTTAATTTCCTTTCACACTTCCTCTTATACATAGGTTAAAAATAATATATAAAATAGTTTTTCAAAAGCATCTTTTAAATTTATGGATTGTTGAAAATTTTTTCTCTTTCTGCTTATCCTGGTACCATCCCTATTATAGTTTATTTTTATAAATCCAAGAATATTTTAATCACTAAACTACCCATGTGTAACACAATAAATTTGCTTATTGTTGGAAGGATGTGGTTTGAAGTGTTTTTACCAAAAGCAATTGAAATATAGTCCTATATAGCATTAATCAAGACACTTGCCTAAATCAAGTAGTTACATTAGATACTGAGGCCAAAAGTGGGTGCCTTTTTTGGCCACTTCTGGGCCAGTGGGAATCTTGGTGTCAAACTGTTACTTCTCTTCCTACCAACCCACTCCTTCCCCATATACACACACACACACCTTTGGACAGTTGTCTTCCTTACTGGCTCTACCACCATATTGACTTGATTTAGCACCTTTCCAACATAGTATATAATCTCATCTTTCCATTTACAAAAGTTAGCTAAGTTTAAAGTCATGCCATCACAGTGGTGATGGGGAGGGTGGTGGTGTTCTCATAGGAGGGGGGAAGAGGAAGAGCCCTCATATTTGCAAGGCAGAAGAAGTAGCAGGAGCAATAGCCCACAGGGAATCAATCCTAATGAAAAAGCCATCTCTAGTTCCACCATTAATCAGAGAAATCCTGGCTCCAAATGTCAGTTTGGAAACCAGAAAAGTGGAATGCTCCTTATAATCATATTTAAGACCTCCAAAAATGTGAGTCATAAAAGTTAAGCAGTTACTTATTTGGTGCTTTCTCCCTTTAAAAGAGGGGTCTAATATTCCCATTAGTGGTATTTGATAGGTGTTTTAAGTTTACATCTGGATCATGGCCAAAATAAGGTGTGAGCATACCAAAGACTTGTACAGTTATATGATGAATGAATCTGAATTATGAGAAGAATTAATCTGGTAGACAGCACATATATGATACATGTAAATTACAACAGGACAGAATGAGAAAGTAAGTTAGGTGTACTTTGAAAAGGGGAAACAGTGTATACTTACATTAATCCATATATTTTAAAATATTGGAATTGTTAAAATATAAAGTTATTTTTTATTATAATAACAGTAAATTATTGGGCTGTGAGCTTATCATTTATCATAAATTAATTGTTCTCTCAAACTTACTGAACTATGCTATACCTGTGCTTGCTAATAATTCTACTATAGTTATTGGATTATGGTTTTTAGAATATACTATTTGTAAATAGGATATAGAAAAATATTTTTGCCTAAAACATCTTGGGGAGTCTCTAACATTTACTAGGTATCATTTTAGACCATAACTACTGATCATCCAAATTTGTAATAATGTGCATGTGTGTGTGTCTTCACATTCACAGTATTGTACAGTATATGTAATACAATTTTCCATTTCTCCAATTAGGTTTTGAAATTTTGTTGGTACAAAACTTAAGAACCTATATAACTTGATATTTTAGCATTTTTTGTGAATCAAATCAGAAAAAAAAGTAGTTTCTTTTTTAACCATGAGGAATCCTTTTCCTTTTGTTCAGGTACAATGCCCCAAATTTTGAAAGTTTCATATGAAGCCAAAACAAAATGTAATCAAATGTCTAAAGGCAAACAATGATTCCTGCTATTCTTTTTTTGTCATATTTATTCATGTACTTCCTGTTGCAGAATTTCAGTGATTCATTAAGGTTTTCAAGTTCTAGTGCAAAGAGGTAAATCAAATGCGGTGAGGGGTTCCAATTTCAAGGACTTAGATGCTCAGAAGTCTAAGAAACTTATAGTGGAGCTTCTCACAGTGAAAACAAAAGTTTTTATTTGAAATGTATGTATTACAAAAGAGTGTATAAGAAGCTGTATTGGCTAACTACAATTCGAAATTGCTTTGCTTTTGGTTGGAAAAAGCATACTTCCCATAATTATATGGGGATCGGAAAATGATTGGGTGTTTATGTTTCTTTAATTAATAATAAATGGGGAAACAGGAAATTATTTTTTGATTAATCTAAGAATAATGGTACCCCAAAATACTGACTTCAGCTTGGGAAGTATTGTATTAGAGCCATCCTGTTTCACAATAGAATTCTGAAGGCCTAGGTGAATCACTGAGACTTTTGGATTAGAAACTACATGAATAAATATTGGAAAGATATAGTTAACTTTAGTTACAGAATTTGCTAATGTCTTAATTATTATCTCAATTTATAACTTTTATGCATTCTGAAGTGAATTTCAGCATCGAGTTGTCTTTTATTTGCTCTTTAAAAACTCATGTCTAGCTTTATTAAAAATGAATACTGAATACTGCAACTGAATACTGCAACATTTTACATATTGTATCTAGCTAGACGTGAATAGCCAATCCCATATAAATTCATATGTAGGAAAGTATAGATACCCAATTTCAGTTTTTAGGAGATGAGTTTTTATTAGGCTTGACATATTTTAAACAAGAGTATGTAGGTGCATGCCCGACCTAAAGATACCACAGTTCACATGACTGCCTACCAAGCACCAAAAGAGAAAGTTATGCTCAAATTCTTAAGGTAACGGATTTGGGGATGTTTACTGATTTTAGGTCATTTAATTTTTCTTCATTGCTGATTTAATGAAAATCAAGCTGAAATACATTTCTGCCAGAGACATATTGATAATTTTTGTATTCATTTTTTTAAAGAAGTAAATGTAAAACGTACTTAGGTTTGGATTATATAATTATTTTATTCAATAATTTGCCTTTTAAAGTTATTTAGGAGGAAAACAGAAGGCATTCCTTTAAACTTGAAGGTCATTCTGGGTCTGGCTCTTGTAGGGGTGATTTCCCTGGAACACCACACTTTACAGCAGTACCAGAAGGAGAACTGGGGGCTGCAGGTTTCTCCCCAGGCCTCCTGGGAGCAAGGCTGCTGTTTGCCAGTGTTTGCACCGGTGTGAGCGGTGAAGACTCCCTTAAACAATGCTGATCAACTCAATTATATTCTTTACCTCCCCACCCCCTTCTCTTCCTGGAGAATCTGGCTTCCCTGTCACTCAGGATAACGATTTCCTGCAAGCATCACTGAGATCCAGAAAGTCACTGTAATCTCATCAAGAATGTGATTCCCCAGCTGGGACTCTTGAATTCATATAACCTGAAAGTAGCTAGTTAGGGTGCTTAATCCACCACATTGGTGTGGTGAAGCCCCCCAACCATTTAAAATAGAAGTCCTCTTACAAAGACGACCTCATTAGAGAAGATATGTCCCCAAATTAGGACAGACTTAATTAGAACCCATAATTTAACCCAATGGTTTACATATGAAAACAGTGTTGCTACCCCCATTCTGGCTTAAAAGAATCAATCCAGGCCCTAAGGAAATTTCCAGTGAGCCCAGTGAAAATTGGGCAGGAGATTGGATATACATCTGTTTTGTGTGGCCTGTGGGATGCTGAAGAGTTTTGTTTTTTTTTTTAACCCTGAAACAAAACTTAGAGAATCCTCACTTCAAGTTTCTGGTGAATGCCTTGAAGATTTGTTCCAATTAATGCACCAGTGGTTTTCCTAAATTTTCTCACATATTTTAGGTGATTTCCCAACTAATCATTTTTAGGGTTCAACCTCAAAGATCTTAATATAAGGGAGAAATAATTTTTAATAGGTGCATCCCTGCTTACCTTCTCCCTTTCCCTGTAGCAATGAATTGTCTGTATCCTTATTTTTGGAGATACATACTGGTCTCAAAATTGCATATATACTAATATGTACACATCACAGTGCAATTTTGTGACAGGTCATGTCAGTAAAGAAAACTAGCTCTCTGCTTTTCTCATATCGGCATTATCTAATTACTATTTAGTGCTAACAAGCACTGAGAAGCGATTATCTTTTTCCTCACAACAATGACCTTTGATCTCAGGTGGCATTTTATAAAGCTTGCTTTTCCTAAATATTGCAGATGAAATTGAGTGGTGGAAAGGGGCACAGGAAGAGCCAAGAATTGGAAGAGAGATTTAAAAATGAAACTAAGACATAAGGAGTTCATCTCATTTAAAAAATGTGCTCCATATATTTCTTCTGTTTATCTTCATAAACATATATGTTTATCAGGATACAAGATATATAAGTATATACTTACAGTCTTATTTCCAGTTGGCATCTGAGAGTAAGTTGGCATCTCTTTGTCACATACTGTACACATAAATGTGAATATATATGGATATATATGCACATGTTTATTTTTCATGTGTGATTCTGCAATGCATGGATATGCTTAGATCTAACTTATCTTGTTAAAAATGACTACATTTATATAAGTATGCATACTTATATAAAATTTATTCTTAGTTGGCATCAGGCAGCAAGTTAGCATCTGGTGTAAACTAGGTTTTCATTTACTGCTTATATATATATGTGTGTGTGTAAAGCACGAATATTAAGATGAATGAATATATTTTCTTATTATTTCATACAGTACTTTTAATAATGATTAAATAAGTGTAATGAGCATATATAATTACATATATCATTTAAAAGTTACTTTTTTAAAAGTAGTAAAGGGGTTTTTCTCACCAACCAAGTCAAATGATGGGGATCCAGGTATGCGTAGTGAACTGGCGAGAAGAAGACAGATTAACCCATGAGGAGTAGGGAGTACAATGTTAGTCAGTACTATTTTTCTGGGAATAATGGACCTTTCTGTTTGTGATTTTAGAAAATATTCACAAGTTTTAATATTTTTTGTATACCTGTATGTAAACTTGAATTAGACAGCGTTAGTTTGTTCTTAACACGTTCATTGTGAAATATATCATGTTGACTATGAGCACAGTTTTTTTAAACTTCTATTTAATACAGATAAGCCAAAATGGTTATTTTATTCATTTAAATTTCGTTTGACATCTCAATTAACACAGTTTTATTTTTAGATGACATTGCTGCAGTAGGACTTTGTCAACCAAATAAGTCATATATGAGAAAGTAAATAAAAGCTAAGCTCAATTATTAAAGTGTTTGTAGTAGAATTTTTCATGTATTTTCTGAAAATTCAAGTGCTGTTAACACTGTCTTAAGATGTGTTTACAAGGGTTGTGTGTGTGTGTGTGTGTGTGTGTGTGTTCTTTTATACCTACTCAGTGTTTTGGTAATATTCAACATACCAATTTACATACTTACTAGTCTATAGCAGCTGTCTTATAGGCTACACAGGCTTGTTGGACAGGTCTAAGGAAGAAAATCAACTGCTTTTTGCCCTACGGGAAAATTTACTCTTAGCTTGTTTTTCCTCATGTATCATCAATGTGTACTCATGTGATTCTGTTTTATAAAGAGGAGTATGGCATGATGAATTACTGTAGCGTTAATAAATAAAGGAAAATTTGATAGCTTAACTACTGTTTATCCAGCGAAAAACCCCACAGTAACTGTAAGCTTCTCGTTAAAAGGATTGCTCATACATTTAGTGCTGGCTTATTACTCCTTTGGAAAACTATAGTATTTTTCTGGTGCAAAAGGATCGCTATGCTCCATTGAGTATCATTGGTTAGTTATAAGTTTGTCTCATATATATGACATTAATTCGTTGCAAATGCAGACATTTTAAAATAGTGGTATATTTTGTCCGTATAGTTCTCATTCCATTATATGTAGGAATGTTTAGCATTAGTAGTTATTAAATACAGACGTAATATTGATGTTATATTTGTTGTCCTGTCGTAAAAGAAACTCTCCAGAATAAAGAAATTACTTCACTGAATTCTGAACATCAGCCTTACATAGGCTGCATATGTATGTAGCAGATACAGATTTTAAGTATGCTTGCTGGCTCTAGCAAGCATACTTAAAATGCAGCCTATGTAAGGCTGATGTAAGTATATACTGTATCTGGTCTTCCTACTATTGGCTAATAGTTTGAACCTCCCCCTTTCTTCTGATTGCCATCCATGTTCTAGGCTGTGTGTCCTATATTTTTTAGACCAATATGTTTTAATCATTATATTTAGTAAATTATCATTAAAGTCAGTATTCTAATTTTTATAATATTCTAAGATTAAACATTTGTTTTTTATTAAATGTTGAAATATACAAGTCATTATGTTGTGTATAGCTGACTGAAAATATTACTGAAGTGTAAAGGAGAAAAATCTAATTTTATATTGACATAGAAAGAAAGCTTAACTTGTTTTCTTGCTCTTTTTTTATAGAGAACACCTGTTCCCAGCGCTGAAGCATTCCGATGGTTCTTTTAAAGCAGTAGTATATCTTATTTTCAAGGCATTTGGAAGTGAAAGGCAAACTAAATGTCTTGTTTTAAGAAACTGCTTAGTCCACCACTGAAGAAAATATCCAGATATTATTTTCATTTTATGTATAGGGGTTTCTTCAAAAAAAAAAAGGAAAAGAAAAGAAAAAAGACATATAAAAATAATCTGGGAGCTTGGGGAATTGGCCAGTCTATTTACTTTCAATACCCTGATTCTTTCTTTGATGTAATTTAGCTATCCTAGTGAAGTTGTTGTCTATTTTGAAAGTGGCTGTAAAAAATAAGTTTGGGTAAGCCCCTGCTGTAAAATCATGTATCTTTGCAAAGTACATATCTATACTTCATTTTCAAATATATGTGTTTCAGTACTGTAAACTGTACAGATAGCAGCTTGTATTTTGTGTGTTTAGACACAAGGAGACAATCATCTCTGAGCATCTATGGAGATTAACAGTTTGTACACAACAGTCTGGTTCTGCGAGTTAAATCTGGAGCAATAAATTTTAGCTTTAAATATCTTTTGCCAGTTGTTTCTAGGAGCAGCAACAGCAGTGGCATGTTTTGCCATGCATCTTTCCGTAGAGACTTGATGCCAAGTTTTATAAGACTAAAAGACGATGATGCATCCAGCAATTACCTTCAGTTGTATTG
The DNA here is from genome assembly GCF_003031525.2 of Neophocaena asiaeorientalis asiaeorientalis. NCBI lineage: Eukaryota > Metazoa > Chordata > Mammalia > Artiodactyla > Phocoenidae > Neophocaena > Neophocaena asiaeorientalis. Next base: position 13,905,935 of record NW_020172818.1, on the reverse strand, counting down.
TTCTAAGAGGGGAAGATGTTAGGAAAGTTTCAATTAATCTTTTGAGCACTATATTAGAGTAGTGGTTATGCACTTGCATTGCTTACAAACGAGCTGTACAGAAGGGTATACCTCCCAAATCCTTAGTGTAGTTGACTTGTCTCGGGTGGCACTGTAAGGCGGAGTACTCAGAGTAGTTGGAACATGCAGAATCAGTTGTATAATTTTTTTTTTCTTTAAACTGTTTTCTAGGATACAGGATAAAGTATCATATCTTAGGGGAGAAATTTATGACTGACTTTATTTTTCCCCAGCCCAACATGGGTTGTATGTATTTTTTTGTTTGTCTATTTTTTGCTCTTTTTTTTTTTTGGTAGAAAATAAATAAACACTTAATAAAATGTACCCAAATGTTTAAATTCCATGTATGATATTAAAAGGGTAGTTTTGTTTTAAAATTTGAATACGTAAAGGCCTCCTGCCTGAGGCATGGCTAGGTACATTTTTAAATTCAAAAGAATGAAATACATTCATGAAAGTGAGGCTTTTAAATCTCTTTTTATCTTCCTTTCTCACAGCCTCCTGGTTGCAGTGGTGGCCTTCCCCTAGGCCCTTAGTAGAATGTTCCATTGCTTCCATTCCCATTTTTGTCACTGGATGCTTTCATTCCTGAGAAGGCAGGACCACAGTCTGTGGAATTCCATAAATGCAAACAGCCCCTAAACAAAAGGAGCTAATGCTTCATAGGACCCGTGCTACCTTTTCAGGTAGCGTTTGGTTTTCTTCTGGCAGTCAGGGTTCTTAAGGCTGTCCCATTAGGACAAATGTTTGTGATGACATGATCCCTAAGAGCTTTCTTCCTTTCGTTCTTTTTTTTTTTTGCTTCTGCCAGATTAGAAAGACTATTTTCAGCGTCAGGAATAAAACGGAGTTTAGCAAAAACACATAGAGTATCCAAGTTACCATGTTACTGTAACTTTTGTCCTCTAGTCACTAGCCAGCTATTGTAGCCCGTGACATCCATAAACCTGCTGAAAAGTTAGCAACATGGATTATGTGAAGAAAAATAACTTGAGAAGAGAAAGGGTGATGAAAAGGACTGTAAAGTTTTAGAAAAACTAACAGATGAATAATTTTAAAAGGCTAGTTGTAGTTTTGAATGGGAAATAATACGGACAGAGGAGACTTTTTTAAACTCAGAAAGAGCACTTCATCGTTGGGTGTGGAGAAGGCACTTACAAACGCCAGTGTGAAAAACAATGTGACTTAACTTGCCTACGATCTGAATGCAAGGTCTACAGTTACTGTCAAGTAGACTTGTTGAAGAAAATTCATTATGTATTACACTTATCCATGTTTAGATAAGAGAATTATCACAAATTAAAACGTGATGTATATTAATTTTGAGATAGCTTTCTACCTGATGTATATTCCTTTGAAGGTTCTAGTTGGAATTTCTATTTCTGCTGTGGGACCAATGAGAGCTGTATGAGTTCTTTCTTGTTCCATGTTTTATTTTATTTGACTTTTTTTTTTAACCAATTTGCTAATGAATTGCAAGTAAGTGGAAACTTACTTTCACATTTGAATGGTAAGGTTGCCTGGCTTTTTGGAAAATGATGATTGTTATTACAGAATTGAAACAAGCTTTTATTCAGGCTGCATTAGGCATACGGTAACATATAAAGGTCTCATAGCAATGTACCGTGAGTCTAAAATACATGCTAGTATTGCATGTCTGATGTGTTTTTGTTTGTTTTCTTAAAGAATTAATGAATCTGTATATTGTAAAATGTCGTGTTTTTACGTGTCAATTCAATTTTTTAATGAAAGAAAATCTGTTGAGTATTGATATGGAGAAGTGCAGCTTTTCTTGAATTCTCTTATGTGTTTTTATTCTTGACATTGTTCTTTTTTAAACCGCCCATTTTTTTATGCTTTTGGTTAAACTGTATTTATATAATGTAGGATGCATATATGGTTCTCTTTGGTGATGTTGAAAGATATTACTCTTCCAGCCTCCCCTCAGTTATCTCCCCTGTAAGTCAATGTATCGAGAACTTGTAAAGCGTATCATTACAGCCCTGAGGGATTGAAAGATTTACATTTTTCATGATTCTAAAATACCAATGAAATGTAACTTTTAAAAGTTCCTCACTATATGTTTCATATTCAGTATCAAGAAAATTCAGAAGATAGCAATCAGATGTAGATCTGATTAAAAATTACATCTTACCAATTACATATCAGATAAGCCAAATAAAAAAACTATGTACGAGAGGTCTATCTGTGTACACAGGAGTCTTGCCTTCTCTGGGTGTAGATGAGGAGATGCCATATTCTATCAGGATTTGGGGAGACCATGGAAAGTATTTGGGGTGTTGGCAGGTAGTACAGTGGACCCATTCCTTTGTCAGCTGTCACTCAGCACCCTAACATCACAAGAACATCAGAGTGCAAATCTTTCTCCTTCCAGGCCTTCAACCCAAAGTGGCTTTCTGATGGATTCTGCCTGTCTGTGCATAAGTAGAGGCATATTTACAAGTAGAAATGTGTCCATCCTTGGGAGAAAAAACAGTAATAGTCTTCCCCCAGGGTAAGAGTGTATAAAAATGTCTCCTGGTTGCTTAATTCGCAACACCCAAATTTCTTCTTCTAAATACATTTATAGGGAGCAAGAGATGGTAGGCTTCCTATGAATTAATATTAAGCAATCACTAAAAGAAAGGAATATTCCCTTCCTTTCATTCAGAACCCCTGGCATGTAAGTTATATAATTAATACTAAAGCAAATAAAGTCTTTAAGCTGGTAGTATCTGTAATCAAATAATGAAAAAAGGAAAGCAGTTAAATGAGCACACTATTCAGGGTCAAATATGTTCAGCAAAAAGCTGTAGTGGGTCTTTGATCATGGCTAGATTCACAGTGATATCAAACAGTTGGTTCTCATGTACAGCTAAATGTTTCAGATTTTGTTTTTATTAAATTCGGCAGTTTCACACTGAGATCTGTATTCCTAGTGAATAAAAGACAGCTACTTTGTTAGGAGGGATTCCATTTTCACAACTGTGAGGAAGTCAGAGATATTTCAGGAACATGGGCCACAAAATGTACTCCTTTCACAGTGTTCTCCTATTCTGAACTGTGCAGTTATCTATTAAATTTTCTAATAGATATTTGTGTAAGGTGTATGTATGCTTGTGCAATTATTAAAAAAGCAGTTTTGGAAAACAGTGTATTTATTAAAGAAATTTACTTACGGGGCATGTACAAAACTGTAAAAAAAAAAAAAAAAAAA
>NW_020172818.1:13857052-13902360 GCF_003031525.2 Neophocaena asiaeorientalis asiaeorientalis | reverse complement strand
AAAAAAAAAAAAAAAAAAAAAAAAAAAAAAAAAACTTAAAAAAAAAAACACATTCAATTTGCCCAGTAAAGTTGTTTTTGTGAAATTTCTGTGTTGTTGAATAAAGGACTTTAGTATTCAAAAGATCTCTTTTTCCATGAACAAATTTTTATTTGTGAGATTTTAAGTAATCGGCATTTGATCCTGAGATCCTGAAAGTCTAATTTTTTTATGATAAAACCATTTTTAATTCTACACTTGCCCTTATGTCAGCAGAATGAATACTGTATATAAATTTTTCATAAAATATTCCGGTTTTGTTCATCTTTTTTCTTCATATATTTTGTCTTTCTTATATATTTTTAAAAAAGGAAAAAAAGAACATGATGCTTTTCATATTTCTAAATGATATATTTTTGTTGAAAGCTTTAAAAAGTCCCCTTAATAGAAGAAGAAATGAACGTATCTAAACTTTTTTCCTTCCTTCTTCATAAGCGTGCCAGGAGAAAGCATCCCATGAATTCCTTGTGCTGTGAATGAAAAGTCCTGGTGATAATACTTGAAAGCATTAAGACGCATGAAGAAATGTGCAACACTGGAATTCTATCTTCAGACACTCCCAGAAATACTCTGAGATTGTTACTTTTTTTTATTGTGGAATATTGCGGTCCACCCATGCTGCTTATTAACACTTTTTTGATGCTTCATAAACTACAGGAAACATAGAACACAGTATTATATCTTGGAAATCATTAATATGGTTGCAAACATGGAACATTAAACAATTGAAAGAGTTCGTGTTCACAGAAAAAAGACCACATTAGAAGATTTTTGTAAATTTTATAAATTTCAGGATGTGCTCTGTCAGAATAATATCACTAATATAAAATATCTTGGCCATGGCAACAGAATTGGATTACATAGTGTGAGAAAGATGAATTAGGAAACTTGAAACTTGAGAGTTCCTGGATACTCAGCAATTTTGCAGGTGAGTTGCTATGCTTCTTTGTTATATTTTGGTGTAAACAACAATATGGCAAAAATATAAAACTGGATTTTCAAAGATAATACTTTCCTTACTTGACATCTTCAAGGACACAAATACTTGGAGGTTTATATGTAATGATAAGAGAATAATTCTTCAAAATAGTTTGAATTAACCAAAAAGGGAGGAGAGGGGAGTTCTATAACTTATTTAGACATTGAACCAGATAATAATTTCATATGGTTTCTGGAAAATCATGCATTTTTTTCAAGTATGTTTATTGGTAGCAGTTGTTTTAGTTGACATGTTTTATGCAGAGGTTATTCCCCATTTTGTTTCCACTCTTTTTTTAATGGAGAAAAAATGTTATTTGCAGTAAACACAGTGAACACAAATTGAAGGTTTTATTTGCGTACACTCCATAAGTATCATAGCTATGTAGGACATTTTTGCTTATTTGGAAATTTTGTTTCTAATCTTTTATTCTAATATCTTGGCTTAAGATCTATCTTTGTGACCTATGCAATTCAGTTTTTTTGGCCAGTTTTTAAGTCAATATTTCTTATTTTCCATGTATTTATATAAAATGAAATGTCAACTATCTTTTAAGTCTAAGTCTGTGCTTTGTTTATAGTATGTTCCTTATGACAAAAATCATTCTGGTCAACAGGTGTTGTAATTTCACAAATTGGAAGTAGTGTCCATGTCTCTTTCCAAGAACAACACTTTTAAAAGCTATTCTAATCAGGTAAAGACTACATGTAAATCATTTTTAATACAGGACTGAGTTACTGACTTCTTTGATAGTTAGAAGTTAGGAGAATCTGGTTGCCTGCTTTGAATTATGATCTTCTGCTTATGACTTTTCTGAAAAACGATCTTCTATTTAAAATTATATGGCTTCAGGAAAACTGCACAGTTGGAAGGGAGGTTGGCAAAGAACATTTAAATGGCTCTGTTTAACCTTTGATGCCATCATAAAACATATGTAGATGAAAATTCTTATTCATTGTAGCCTTCAAGAACTTTTCTCACCTTTCCATGAATTACCATATAATTTTATTTATAATTTTTTTATATTTATAATTCTATTAATATTGAATAAACATGTGGGGGGGGTGGAGACAGATAGATTAACCTGTGTGTGCATATGTGTGTGTTGCTTTTAGTTGATAGAGTTTAATTCATGCCCCCAGTAGCTAAGGATCACTGTAGGTTATTAAACATCTTTCATGTAAAAGATTCTGCCACCATTGTACAGTTGCAATTGAATTTAGTGACTCAGCATCTTCCAATACTTAACCTCTTCTCTGGGAATCAGGGAATTTGGGGAAGCTACATGGAATCTTTTGAGCATTTTAGGGGCTCTTTTAATAAGTTAATAACACTTCACTCTGTCTTACTTGCAGTCATTTAAAGGACTGTTTTGAAAATTATGCATACAATTTGCTCCCCAAATGTATTAATTTTCTTCATATAATTTGAACATTTTAGCTATATTTACATATTATTGAGATGTCTATTTATACGTATGTATATTTGAGCTTCAAGTGTACATCCAAGCACTAATAGATGACTTGATCTATAGCTTATATACTTTGACCATATGGAAAAGGCCTTTATCTCTCCAAAATTTGTGATGTCTACAGAGCAGCAGCAGGAAGAACATCATGAATAACTTGTGTTGGCAAACCAGCAATTGCTTTAATTTCTCATTTATTCAATAAGTATTATTGTTATTTTCAATGTGCCAACTGCTGGGGATATCAAAATGAATAAAACATTGTTCCTGACACATTTACCATCACCATGGAACTCAACCAAGTAGTTGAAATAAATACACAAATAAATAAAAACAGTGGAAAATGTTTGTTGTGAATGGAGCAGGCATCATGTGAAGGAGTGGCAAGAGATGGTTGAGTGAAGCTCTTTAATGTCAACGTCTTCCCAGCTGAGAGAAGAGGGCAAGACTCTTGCACCCCTGGGTTGTAAAATCTGAGGGTAAAGTAGTGAACCAAAAAGACTGGAATGGCAGAAGAGAAAAACAGGAAGGTTCAAAAGACCTGAGACATGCCACCACCCTAGTCCAAGTTGCTGTCATTTCTCATGGGAGTCACTTTAGCTACCACAGTATTCTCTTTCCATCCATTCCTATCTATCTTCAAACATTTTCTATGCTGCAGCCTGAGCAGTTCTTTTAAAACACACACACACACACACACACAAAGCTCATGTGATTCCATGCTTATTGTCAGTGATTTCCCATCACTCTTAGAATAAAACCCTAAATGTGGTTACGAGGATCTTGTGGTCTGGCTCTACAGTCCCATCTCATATCATGTCATCCCTTTCTCTCTGCTCCAGCCACTTTTAGACTTTCTTCCAGTCCTTACACTTGCAGGATGGGTTTTGCCTCTCACCTTAGGACATCTTGTTCATTTTGCTATTAATACTTGGAATCTTCTTGCCTTCTCTATTTTCTTGGAAAATTCCTCTTTATTCTTCAGAACTTAGCTAATGCTTCACATTTTAAAGGACTTCTACAACTTTGTCAAATTCACCTATTATGGGCTCTCAGAGTAACTTGTACCTCTTCATAGCATTTATTAATGAATTAATTTATTCAATAAAAAGATGTTACACGTTTATCATGTGCTCTTCATTCATCTAGGCAACCAGAATATATTCATAAGCAAATAAGACAAAAATCCCTGCCCTCATACAGTTCACATTCTAGTGGAAAGAAAAAAGTCATAAACAAAGAAGTAAATAAATAAAAATGTCACATGGTAATATATAATATGGGTAAAATGAAGGAGGGAAAATGAGATTACAAATGCCAAGTGGGGTGAGAGGATGAGGAAAAGAGTTGGAATTTTAAATGGGTATTTAGGGAAAACCTGACGGAGAAGGTAACATTTGAGGTATGGCCTGAAGGAGGCAAGTAAGTAAGCGATGTGGCTATGTTGGAACCAGCCTACCTGGCAAAGGGAGCAAGTACAAAGACCTTGTGACAAGAGTGGGTCTGCAGTTTTCAAGGACCAGCAGGAAGCCCACTGTGTCTGGAGAGCAACGGGTAAGAGAGAGAAGAGTAGGCAATATGGTTAGAGAAGGAAGAGAGATACGACTGTGCCATGTCATGTTAAGGACTTTGACCTTTACTCAGAGTGAGAAGGGAAATATTTGGAGTGTTTGACTGGAGGGGGACATGATCCAACTTATATTATAAAAGGACTACTTTGGCTACCGTGTTGAGAAAAGACTACAGAAAGTCAACAATGGAGGAAGGGAGACCAGTCTGGGGAGGCCATTGCCATATCCAAATGAAAGAAGATGGTGGAAACAGAATGGTAGCAGTGGAGGTTGCGAGAGAGAGGCATGGACATATATATACTACCAAACATAAGGTAGATAGCTAGTGGGAAGCGGCTGCATAGCACAGGGAGGTCAGCTCGGTGCTTTGTGACCGCCTGGAGGGGTGGGATAGGGAGGGTGGGAGGGAGGGAGATGCAAGAGGGAAGAGATATGGGAACATATATATATATGTATAACTGATTCATTTTGTTGTAAAGCAAAAACTAACACACCATTGTAAAGCAATTATACTCCAATAAAGAAGTTAAAAAAAAAAGAGGTTGAATTCAGCACATAGTTGGAAATAAAGGAAACAGAATTTGCATGGATAAGTAGGGCTTTAGGTATGTAAGAAAGAGAGAAATTAATAATAACCCCAGGGCCTTTGATGTGAATAACTGGAGAAGTGAAGTTGTCCTTGCCTTAACTGAGAAAGGGAAGACTGAATTTTGGGTTTAGATGTAGTAAGTTTAAGCTGCTTCTCAGACATTCAAGTGAAGATGTCAAGCACACAATTGGGTATATGGACTTGGAGTTCAAGGGAGATTTATAGGCTGGGGATATACATTGTATTTTTTTTATACGAGCCTGGATGAGATTACCAAAAGAGTGAGTGTGGATAGATAAAGGAGAGGAAGGGCAAGGACTGAGATCTGGGACTCACCTACAACAGTTGTATTTTCACCTTCATTCTAAGCATTATTTGATTAGTACCCATCTCCCACACTGACCAGGGTAAAGAAGAAATGGAAACCCAAGCAAAACTTTTACAGGTGAATTCTTCCATTTTCCCCTCTTCCCAGTGACCCATATTCTTTTTGGCCTTTATTTACCCCAGCCCCTACCTTTCATCCACAGGTGATTGACTATTCATCCCCCTCAATTTATCCCATCTTCATTGCATGCAAAAACTTACACTTATTATTTATGTTTATCATAAACATTCTAATGCAGCAATTACATATGGCAATCTTTTCTCCTAACACAAATATAAATACATTAAGTTCAAAGTTTGATGCTGACCAGAATTAGTGCACTAAAAATATTAAGCATAATTCTGTACCTGCTATAACACAATGTATCTGTCCATTTTTATATTCTTTGTGAGCAATTTCATCAAAGGAGATAAAATCATTCTCTCTTATTTAACATCTCTGGGAACTGAAATGTTTGAGCAGAAAATGGATAGATGTTAAAATTGCAAATCAAGAATTGAGATTGTTTAGTTGACTCCCAGTCACAAAAGGAATAATAAGGTTTTCAGATTTGTCTAAACTTTCCTTCATGAGGAACAAGTTGACTCATGACTATAAAAATATGAGAGTACAAATTTCTTAATATTTATTGTTTTTCTTCTTTACACTTGATTCTTTACAGAGATAGCCATGCCCATTTTCATTAATAGCCTAAATGCATTCCAGAGAGCATGGTTAGAAGTGTTTCTTCATTATTGCATACAAGAGAAAGCATTTTGTACCAGAATTTCCTGAGACCCGAGTTTCAGTTTCAAACCTACCATTTGACAGAAATCTCTACATACCACAAGTTCCCCCATTGAGTCCTTACCACCAGAGTTCTGAGGACTAAACAATGAGTAGTTCCAAATCTGAAAGAAATAAATGGTAATTATTTCAGTCCATTAAAATCCCAAGGACCCGCAATATATCCAGAACAAGAAAACAAGCAGTGACTACAACGAAAACTGAAATGCTTGATTTCACAGTTTGATAGAAAATGTTGAGACTCTTATGAAATGTCAAGAATAAAAAAATTGAGTTGAAAAGAATTTAGCAATAAAACTACAATCTACACGTTCTTTGGGAACTTGGGCACATTGTCCCCATGGATGGCTATAGAACTTCTGAAGTTTATCAACAGATTAATCATTAAGAAAAACATCACGTAAGCATCCACTGTACTCTATCTGTTGCATCAAGGAAGGGTTAATTTACACACTGAATTATTAAATGCATTCTCACACCATGACAAAATTGTGAACCTGAGAAGATGTAGTACTTTCCAGTTTTATAAATTCTGGCAGAGACTTTCTTAAATGGCTAATTTAAAGGAAGCTGGCACACAAGTTAAAGATGTAATTTGAGTCACGGCTGATGATATACTTTCACTTGTTTAGCCTTTTATGCAGCATGTTTGCATTACTTGAACAGATTTGCTGTTTCTATTCTAACTGCATTGTGTATGGCCTGAGGAATGCTGATTAATTCTTGTCGGTAATCATCACACACGCTGCCAATGTTGAACATTTATATCCTCTATTACATAATGTATGTATGCATTCCTTATGTTATTAGTGGAAGTAACATGTAATAGGTAAATAAACCTGTTCTAGATTTAGATTAAAAATCACTGTGGATCCTTTTCTGTCTTTAAAAGACAGAAACTGCATTAGATGGAGGAATCTGGCATAGGCTTTATCCACTTTAAGTAGCTTTAATTAGAATTCTTTAATTGTCCCTACAGCTGCCACCAATAGTAAACTCTAAAATATCAATTGTAATTGGAAGATAAATTTGCATTTCATTCATGACATAAAGTTAATATGTCTTACTTTGTGAACTTTGAAACAGTGAGGCTATTCACTGCCTCTGGAGTATCTCTGAATAGCTCTTTTGATCATTTTGATCCTTATATTGTAGGTGACTCTCTCATCTACTTACTTTTGAAAAGAGAATTAAGTAAACAACGACTTCTAGGTGAGCCTCATTTAACAGACTACTTACTGGTTTATTCAGAGACTAATGGGTAAACAGGTTTTTAAATGATGGGTTATAGTTTGAAAAAGGCATTTCACTAGAAGTCCTAAAGCATTTAGAAGGAAGTAAAGTGTGTCACTCCTTACTTTATGCTTGTAGTCAAATTAGGACTTACAGCAGAGTTGTATAGAGAAAGGATGAAAAAATAAATATCAGATAATATAAAAAATCTAGTGTATCCCAACTTTCTCAGGCTTTTTCTGAGTTGCTAAGTTGGAACCACAGATCAGATGGTTAGATTCAATATCATTAGTATTCCTGTTTTCTAGAAGAGTAAATGAAGTGCTGGTTTCTATAAAAATGGCTCTAGTCAGAACTTTTTATGTCACTAAGTCATTCACACCTTAAAGAAGGTAAAAAGTGTAACTACTCACAATGGTGTAAACAATGAAAGGAATTTATTATTTCAGATAACTGAAAAGTCCTGAGGAAAGACTAAAGCAAGGATCACACTATTTTATGTTATTCTCTCTGTCTCTATAGTACTTTCAGTTGGCTTTATTCTGAGGCCTTATTTGTTTATGTTGTGGCCACTAGCGCCTCTAAATATTTATTTTCCGTTGCTAGGAATGCTTTTATAGGGAAAATTTTTCTTTCCTGACAAGTTCAGCAAAAATCACAGAACAAATCCTTGGCCTATATTGGATTATGTGCCCAACACATTAACTAGTCAGTGTAAAGAGGGAAGCTTTGGTTTATCTTATACAAATGCAAAATGCAAAATTTTGTTTAATCTTAACCTACCCTTAAAATCGGGGTGGAGATAAGCCTCTCCCTACCACGTTTACTGAGAATGAAAGAATAGTAATCCAGGGAAAATCAGGGTATGATAGAATCAAAAAAGGAAATTGATACTGGGCAGGAAAAAAAAAAGAATGACAGGAAGGAAAAGAAGCAAGAAAGGATTGAAGAAGGGAAAAGAGAAGAAGGAGAGAAAGTAAGAGAGAGAAAGGAGGGATAAGAGAAGGAAGGAAGGAAGAGAGGGAAGAAGGGAGGGAGAGAGAGAGAGAAGGAGGGAAGAGGGAAGAAAGAAGGAAGGGGATCTGACGATAAATACCTACTACATTATGTTTTATTGAAGGGTTAATGAGCTAGGAAGCAGCAGGAGGGAGGAGACAGAAACATCTTCACTGGAATTCCAATAGGATAATTAATTTCTGTGTAATTGTATGATAACTCTATTTGGTTAACTTGAAAGGTCCATTTTTATTAATTAGTCATGTAGATGCGTAAACACACACACAACACACAGGTGCACACAGTACCATCATGTCTCTGATTGGATCTACGTGAGCACAACACTGCTCCTGGGGTAAAGAAGACACTTTGCAATGAGTTTGATAGACTTACCAGCAAAATTCCATTCCTTATAATTACCCCATTACTTTATAGAAATAAATGTACAAATGTACAAATAGGGTACAAATGTTGATCGTGCAGAAGATTAGCTATAGGATTATACATGAGAGGATTTGTTTCAGGGAACTAAGACAAGATCACAAAATTTCAAAATACGATCCAGATTTTTGCCACCAACTCTAACATGCATTTTGCACAGATTCTTCAAGTTGTATTTGCTGCCTCATTGTTGAACCTTCATTTCACTGGATTGGACCCAATGAGAAGGATTGAAGCCAAAGGTTTACTAGTTTCAGCACACTTAATGTTTTCATCTTGGACTCAATTACTTTATGCTCACGAGAAAATTCTTATTTGTTATTTTTAGGAACAGCAAAGTCATATTTCCCACTTTATGGTATTATCTTATCAAATAATAAAACTACATGTAATAAAATACTTAAATGATTATAACAACATTACTCTGAAGACAAAGATGGCACAATTGAAGAAGCTGAACCATGGGTGGTAGTGATGCTTAGTATGTTTGTTGAAAAGGAAAGTCTAATTCCTGTACACTGGACTTCCACTTAGAAATATAGAGAGCTAGAAAATGTATCGCTCTCAACTGTACTGAGGGGAGTGGAGGATCAGTATAGGAGGAAAAGAGGAGTCAAAAACCACGGTAAGGGGGAGTAAATGCAGTGCAGGCAAACGCAGTAACTGTCCAGTGCATGGGGAAATGGACACCCTCATCATTGCCAGAATTTAAATCTCTTAGCTAGAGAAGAAAGAAGAAGTGGGGCCTGGGATATTGTTGGAGAGACATGGTAGTATTCCCAAGTGTTTGAATCTGTACTCAATTTGGGGCCAACATGAGAGAGACCCTTCTCTCCTCTCTGTCCCTGTGGTTCAGGTAGACTGATTTCACACCCTTAACATTAAGGGGGAGGAGGGAGCCCACGAGCCCATTTAGATCAATAAATGTGTGGACCCGTGATTCAGGGATGAGTACAAGCCAAACCAGATTAAAATACATATGTATAAAAGTAAAACACCTAAAATGGGTAATGCTAAGAAAGAATAATTTGTAAAATCTGGAGTTAAGATTCTCTTTATATTTGAATAGTAAGAGACAACTTTTTGATTGAAATAGACCTTTATTACAGATATCAACATGAAAAGTCTGATCCAGGGACACTGCTGTGAAATCTAAGAAGTATGACATTTAAGTATGCTTATAGGAAATTTAATTGTGCTCATAAGAAAATGCTTGCTTTTATTTATGACAATGAATGCTTTCAATCGAATTGGAATACCTTATTTAAAATAAATGGTTAGACTTCATAATGACTCTCTATCCATATTTATGAATTTTCAATTTATTTGTCATTCCTGAGTCATTAGTAGAATGTATACACATACGTATTAACAGTGATTTTTAAAAAGCAGATGGTAGTCATTCTAAAAACAAGACATTTATGCTTACAACATTGATAGCATTGATAAATTCACATATATAAAAGCCTAAATGATAGCTGACATAAAGAATTCTTATATAATTTGATATTAGACAATTCATATATAATTACTGCTACTTTTATTTTTCTGTAATGTTTCACACAAGTTATTGTTCAATTACTTATTTGCATGTCTCTTCTTCAGGATGAGGAAGTCAACTAAGTGGATCCAGTGCTCTGTTCAGTCCTAAAAAGGTAGCTTCTTAGAGTTAATGTCACAAATAGCTCACGAACTTATATAATTACATGAATATTATATTTCTCAAAAGCTTCCACTAAAACAAGTATACAGTTAAACTAGATACCAAACAGACATACATTTTAATAAGCCTCATCTACATTTGATGTCCATATCAGCATGACATTAATTTTAGTTTATTTTGCTTTTTTAAAGGAATGATTGATATCTTTCTATATCATTTTCTATTTTGTAATCAAGAACATATTTCAAGAAATGGAAAGTACTGAAAAAAATCACTAAACAAACTTTAGCAACTTTAAAAGAAGCTGCCTCTGTTGAGGTCTCCCTCCTACCCCACCTTCAGCCCTGAAAACCCTCTTTCATCCAATGACAAATAGTCCTGTCTTAATTACTACTTAATGATTTTTTTTCTATCAGACATCAACACATGTGTGGTGATTAACTTTTAAATGAAATAATTCATTCTTAAATGTATTAACCTTTCATATACAATCAGGTATACTTTCTCAAATGGATGCTGCTCCATCTCTTACTTCACCAGAGCTCTGCTAAGGGTGAATGAAAGGGCCTCCTAACTGGACCTTGGGGTCTGGCGACCGCTCCAAGACAAATTGAAAAAGGGGATTACTGACCTCCTATTATTTCCCACTGGTTAGTCAATCATTTAAACATAACTATATTACTTATCTATGCCAAGGTATATGCATTACTACTTCAAGTTTTGAAAAAGTTTATATGATTTTCAAATGTCTGATCCCTAATCCCTTTTTCTTTTCTCACCCTGACTCCTCAATTATTGTATTCCCAGCAACCTTTATGTTAAACACTTGCTATAAATCACCAGTTCTCACTAAAACACATCACTGAGGGGTGAAGACATGCTTTTAAGGTGAATGACCAGATCTGGACCTTAGTTTCCAGCCTCATTTCCTATTTTTGCTCCTATAAAACCTTTGGCTGACTGTGTTTACTTTTTGTGTTAGTATAGGTTCACCTAGAAGCACACAATAATACAGGATGAGAAGCACAAGAAATTTATTCTGGGAAGGATCAGGAGAAGGTGGGGAGAACCTTTAGAACACAAGGGATGTGTGACTTGTATAAGGAAACTGCAGGATTAAAAACTGGGTAGCATGAGTATTGGCATGTAGCACAGTTTCAAGAAAGATCTGCTTAAGCTGATCCATGCAAGCAGTGAATTTGCCCATTCCCTGAGGGCCTGTGTCAGGATGCTAAACCTGGAGAAGGTTGAATCTGTAGAAAGTGCCCCTTCCCTCCAAGTCAATGAATTCTTCCTTATCCAGTCTTACATTCTGGCGCTCTTGATTAAGTACTTTCTAGATGCAACCCCAGGGCTACTTTCCAGGCTCTTGCTGGTACAGGCTAGCTAATTCTTACAAATACATTGAAATATAATCTCTGTGCTCCCTTATCAAGCCCAGAAACACCCAGCTGGATAATTCTGGGATTGAACTTTAGTTAAGGTCCTGGAAGCCAGGAGAGGAGGTAGGGGTAGGTCCTTTAGGGGATACCCATTTCCATGCAGAATTGTGGTCTCTGCAGCATCTTCTAACATGGGGTGGAGGGAGTGAAGCTGTAGGCCACCTTTGCAAGTTCTGAGGGGTCAGTGCAGAGCAAACATCCTCAGCGGCAACTGTCTGCATGTCCGTATCCCGTATTTCAAGATCCCAGGTTTCCCAAAGAGTCCTGAGTTTAGTGTAACAGCTCTTCCTCTTCTGAGCATTCTAAAGTCCGTGGAACTCTGTGACTTAACAGATCTTTGGTCTGCTACTTAGCTGATCTGCTCTTCCATTCTAGGAGACAGTCTTTTTGTAGGTTACTAAGAGTCCCTCTAGTTCTTATACTTATTAACTACTTATAATGGCTCTTAGTGTCTCACTCTCTGTAGGGTGTCAATATCAGTACAATTTAGCAGTAATCAGCCAACTCCACCCTATTTTAAATGTCTGAACCATTATAGTTGAAAGGCAAATCATCATCCACAGTGAAATCTTTAGCACTTGGGCCTTGTGCCAGGGACTTTCTGCAACACTCCTTCTACTCAGAATGGGTGGTTAGTGAGACATAACCAAATTCCCATATTACCACTTGTTTTCTCAGACCGTACTTTGTACCACGTGCCTTAGTTGGGGCTCACAGAAAAGCAAATGCCAAAAGAGGGTTAGACATGGAAGAGGTTTGTCGGGGGAAGAAGCAACAGAAGGTGAGGGCAAGGTTCAGATCACGACATAGGTTTGACAGCTGTGGTAGAGGCAAGGAAGGGGAATTAAGTAGAGTCTCAGACTGTAACACAGTTCACATGAAGATTCGGTTAGGCCAATGGGAATCCTTGAGCCAAAGCCCCACTGGAGGAGCTCCATATGTAGCCTTGCCATGCTCAGTCATTTCATGGGAGCAACTAGTAAGAAGTGTAGCATTAAAATGAATGCAGAGGTGGGCCTAACAGGACAGTAGTCATGTTGGGGCATCAGTCAATCATGTTGCCCACAGGAGATGTAAGCAGTGCATTAGCATGGACACCACAGTTGCCATTTCCTGTAAAAGGATGGCATAGTGACTGGGAACATGGATTTGGGAGTCAGATTGCCTGAGTTCAAAGACAACTGGGCCACCTACTCTGGTAGCTTGGCCAAGTTAATATATATGATCTTCCAGGTTTTCATATTTAAATTTATAATGATAGTTGTGCTCATAGAGCTATTGGAAGATTTGAAGGAGATCATTCACATAAAAGCTCTCATTATTATGGAGATTATGTCCACAATTCAGTCATGCAAAAAAATGTAAGTTTCTTTTTCTACAACTGCACTTGTTTTCATGTTGATCCCTAAACCTAGCTGGGGTTAGAATCTAAGTCTTAGGTAGCACAGTATGTCTTCTTTAGATAGCACAAAATGATTATGAGCCCTACTTAGAATCAGACTACAGATTCAAATACCAACTCTGCCATTTCTAATGGAATGACTTTGGATAAATTACTTAACCTCTCTGTAACCTACTTGTATCATCTATAAAATGGGAATACTATAATGGTCAGTCCCTCATAATCTGGTTATGACACAAAATTTGGTGAGAATAGTGCCTGGCCCTATTAACTGCTTGATCAAGGCTGGTCCTTATTGTTCTTATTTTTGGGTTTGAATTAGTCCCATCCTGTTTTTTGGTATCTCAAGCCTAAAGGTTTAATTATACCTTCCAAAGTTAAGGTAGGGCAGAGGGCAGGGTCCTTTTCAGGAATCTAACAATATCTAAGCCCTAGCTTCCTCCTGGGTTATCTTCCATTTTTTTTCAGTCTGTGGAATATTTATGTAATCTGAATGGGGAGGTATGTTTATGGCATAAACTTTATACCTTGAATGGTTCAGGGCTTAGTTTCTTTCACTGCAAAAGCCTTGCCTTTTGAGATTTAAAAGCTTTAGTTTTTGAAAATCAAAAGGTTTTTCTTTGTATATAGTGATATTCTGTCTTTCCCCTAATGAGAGAGGAGGAATACAGGGCAAAGAGTAAAAGGAAACACATTACAAGAGGCAAATCTCAGTTAATATCTCAAAATATTATTCCTCTACAATGTTTCTATTTAGGCTCCTCTCTGTTCTTGAAATTCCTTTTTGTTACCAATTAGAATCCTATATATTCAAGTTGCAATTTGGATGCCTTCTCTTCTTGGAAGCACTCTTTAATCACTCCAGTCCAAAGTGCTTTCTTTTTATAATTTTATTAATGCAGTCGTTGTCACAGACATTTGAAATGGGCTGGTACATACTCTATTTTCCCCACTATACTATGTGCTACTTGTGATCTGGGAATAAACCCTATTCATTTTTTATACCTATACTCTCTTTAGTACCTAACATAGGGCTTGACACATAGAACTACTTAAAAATGTTAATACAATTAAACAAATTATAAGAAGCTTTTATAGCAAGGGCTTACATTCCTGCCTGAATCTCTACCTGTTTTCTTGGTCTTTAGAACAGGCCTACGTGCTATGGATCATTGATACCTATATAACTGTTGCAGGAAGGGGGACCCCCTTTCAGGGCCCCAGAGTGGAGTCTCGTCTAACACAGGCAAACGAATTGTCCGAGGAGACACGTGCTGACAAAGCAAAAGACTTCATTGGAAAGGGGCGCCCAGAGAGCGAACCTGGGAGAAGGAACCCAGGAGAACTGCTCTGCCACTTGACTCGCAGTCGCAGGTTTTATGGTAATGGAGTTAGCGTTCTGGGTTGTCTCTGGCCAATCATCTTGCTTGGCCCATATTTGGTCTGACCTCAGGGTCCTTCCTGGTGGCAGGCCCATCTCTCAGCCAAGATCGATTCCAGTGTGAGCGTTTCTGGGAGGTCGGCAGGACAGGTGGGCCGGTGTCTCCTCCCTCCTCTTATTGGCCCCTCCCAAATTCTTCTCCATTAGCTTAGAAGACATATTATGGGCTGGCGTCTCCTTCCTCCTTTTGGCCCCTCCCAAAGTCTACCGGGTTAGCTTACAAGCCATATTATGGGCTGGCGTCTCCTCCCTCATTTTGGCCCCTCCGGAATTCTCCCTGTTAGTTTTTCTCAGCAGCACCGTGTTCAGGATCTCCTGTTCTTAGACAACTCAGGCAAGTGGTTGTTATCGTGATTGGCCAAGGCAGGCGGTTTTTGTCAAAAGTTCCCTAACAAAACTAGATATAACGTATTCATCTGTATTTCAGTTAAAATAAGTGCACTATGTGCCAGCCATTTTACCAGACTCAGGAGATGAAAAATTAAATAAGGCTTGCCATCAAAGAGGTTCTCAAAACAAGACATTTAAATGACACATATACATAGCACAGAACCTGACACATGGTAGCTCTGAGAACGTTACTGGAGAGGGAATGAATACAAAACTGATGGAGTTATGCATGGGTTTACTTGGGAGCACACAGCACATAACTTTTGTTCATCCCAAGGAAGTCTTTTTTTTTTTTTTTTAACATCTTTATTGGGGTATAATTGCTTTACAATGGTGCGTTAGTTTCTGCTTTATAACAAAGTGAATCAGTTATACATATACATATGTATATGTATATACATATACGAATATGTATATGATACATATATGAATCAGTTATACATATACTGTATACATATACTGATCAGTTATACATATACTGATACATATATGATCTATACATATACATATGTTCCCATATCTCTTCCCTCTTGCCTCTCCCTCCCTCCCACCCCTCCTCTTTTGGGAGGTCTGAGGTCTTCTGCCAGCATTCAGTAGGTGTTCTGTAGGAGTTGCTCCACGTGTAGATGTATTTCTGGAGTATCTGTTGCGTCTGCCACTGAGGGGAGCGGCTGCCAGGCGAGGCCGGGAGCGGCCGGCGGGCGGTGGGGCAGGCGCAGCAGCTTCCCCACCCGGGGGCGGCGCAGGGCCTCGGGGCCTCGCGTCTCCACCCGCCCACCGGCTCACTCGCTCGGAGCCCAGGCCGCTGCCATGTCTTCTGGGGCCAGTGTAAGCGCCCTGCAGCACCTGGTGGAGCAGCTCCAGCTGGAGGCTGGCGTGGAGAGGATCAAGGTGAGGCCCGCTCTGGTGCCTGGCCTCGGGGTGCGGAGACCGCCCGGCTATCCGCGGGCCTGGGAGGAGGCCGTGCCTGGGCGGACAGCTGTGGGGCCAGCCCGAGCGCGAGCTGGGTGGCCGGACGCCGTGGGCGGCCCTGAGGACGGCACCCGACCAGCCTCGCGGCTCGGCCTCAGGCGGTGGGAGTCTGCGTAGGGCTGGGCCCGGACCCCGGCACCCAGGAGAAACACACCTGTCCCCATGAGAGTGGTCCAGGACTGAGAGCCCCGGCGCGGTCACGTTTCAGTGATGAGGAGAATGATTCAGGGTGCCCGATGGACGTGAGGACACCAGGAATGCGGGCGACGTGCTGGTGGCCTCCCCGGACTTGGCTGGTGCGGGAGGATGGGGTCCAGAGCTGCGGAGGAGACTCCCAAGGAAGTCTTGAAGGAGGCTGTGACCAAGCTGAGTCTCAGAGGATGAACAACAATCAGGCAAGGAAAGAAAAAGTAGAGGGACAGACTTGGCAGCATAAGCAAGAACATGGCAGTGAAAAGCAACAACATTATGTATTTTTATGTAAAAAAAAAAAATCAGATTAGTTTATATTTTAGCAAAAATACATTTTCTGTGCAATGTGAGATTATGGTTTACAGTGTGGACTCTGGAGCTAGACAGCCTAGGTGTAAATCTTGGTTTTATTACTTATAATTTGCTCTATACTCTTAGTTAAGTATTTTATCCACTCCGTGCCTAGGCACTCCACCTGTGAAACTGGAAATCGGACCTCTTAATGTTGTTATGAACTTCAAATGAAACAGTATATTTAAAACCTTCAAAAGTGTCAAAAGAGAGGGGACCTTCAAGATGTCAGAGGAGTAAGACGTGGAGATCACCTTCCTCCCCATAAGTACATCAGAAATACATCTACATGTGTAACAACAACTACAGAACACCTACTGAACACTGGCAGAAGACCTCAGACTTCCCAAAAGACAAGAAACTCCCCAAGTACCTGGGTAGGGCAAAAGAAAAAAGAAAAAACAGAGACAAAAGAATAGGAACGGGACCTGTACCAGTGGGAGGGAGCTGTGAAAGAGGAAAGGTTTCCACACACTAGAAGCCCCTTCGCAGGGGGGGGAGACTGTGGGTGGCGGAGGGGGGAAGCTTTGGAGCCACGGAGGAGAGCACAGCAACAAAAAAACAGAGACAAAAGAATAGGAACGGGACCTGTACCAGTGGGAGGGAGCTGTGAAAGAGGAAAGGTTTCCACACACTAGAAGCCCCTTCGTGGGGGGGGAGACTGTGGGTGGCGGAGGGGGGAAGCTTTGGAGCCACGGAGGAGAGCACAGCAACAGGGGTGCGGAGGGCAAAGAGGAGACATTCCCGCACAGAGGATTGGTGCCGACCGGCACTCACCAGCCCGAGATGCTTGTCTGATCACCCTCCAGGGCCGGGGCGGGGGGGTGCTGGGAGCTGAGGCTCGGGCTTCGGAGGTCAGATCCCAGGGAGAGGACTGGGGTTGGCTGCATGAACACAGCCTGAAGCGGCTAGTGTGCCACGACTAGCCGGGAGGGAGTCCGGGAACAAGTCTGGACCTGCCGGAGAGGCAAGAGACGATAGTTACGAGGTGTGCGAGGAGAGAGGATTCCTTCCCTGCATGAACACAGAAGGCAGAATACAGCCTAAGCGAGCTCCAGAGATGGGCACGAGTCGTAGCTATCACCTCGGACCCCAGAGACGGGCATGAAGTGCTGCTGCTGCCACCAAGAATCCTGTGTGCAAGCACAGGTCACTACCCACACCCCTCAGCCTGTGCAGCCCGCCACTGCCAAGGTCCTGAGATCCAGGGACAACTTCCCCAGGGGAACACACAGCACTCCTCAGGCTGTTACAACATCACGCCAGCCTCTGCCGTCACACCATCACTAATCATTAGAGAAATGCAGATCAAAACTACAATGAGATGGGACTCCCCTGGTGGTGCAGTGGTTAAGAATCCACCTGCCAATGCAGGGAACACGAGTTCGATCCCTGGTCCGGGAAGATCCCACGTGCCGCGGAGCAGCTAAGCCCATGCACCACAACTACTGAGCCTGTGCTCTAGAGCCCGCGAGCCACAATCAATATATTATGGAATCTAAAAAAAAAAAGTTCTGAAGAACCTAGGGGCAGGACAGGAATAAAGTCGCAGATGTAGAGAATAGACTTGAGGACATGGGGAGGGAGACGGGTAAGCTGGGACAAAGTGAGAGAGTGGCATGGACATATATACACTACCAAATGTGAAATAGATAACTAGTGGGAAGCAGGGCATAGCACACGGAGATCAGCTCGGTTCTTTGTGACCACCTAGAGGGGTGGGATAGGGAGGGTGGGAGGGAGATGCAAGAGGGAGGAGATATGGGGATATATGTATACGTATAGCTGATTCACTTTGCTATACAGTAGAAACGAACACAACATTGTAAAGCAGTTATAGTCCAATAAAGATATTTTTAAAAGTGTCTAAAAAGTGCTAGATAAATTTTAGCTTATGAAGATTAAATATCATTTTCTTTTCAACTTTTCGTAAGAAGTAGTTCCCATTTAACATTATTCAGATCCTTGTTTTCTTCCCATAGATTCTCAGTAGGGACACAGTAGGAAGAATGTTCCACTCTCTTAGAAAACTCAGTAGAATCATTTAGGGGTCATATAAAGTCAAAGATCCATTTGGCTTCCCTTCTACACCCCAATTTCGGAAGTACTGTCACTGCTTTAGTGAATCACTGTTAGTGGAGGTGGGGAGTGCACTGTGACATTTTATTCAGGGATGTTGGGGCCAAAGAACAACTTTGAATTTTATTTTATAGACATTCTAGATACATAATAGAGACAGTCATTTCTAGATTAAAATAGCTGAAATATCTAACCTCAAGTCTCTTCTCTTACCAGTTTGCGTTGTTGCCAGAACTAGGAAAATACCAAGGAGGCACAGTTGTTCTGGGTATACTGCAGCCTCAATGACTTCTAGTAAGTATGCCATAACCAACCCATTTATTTGCTTTCTTCTGATGAAAAGATATGTTTGGAACATTCTTCTACAATGAGTCAAGATAAATTAGAAATGAACAGAAAAAATATCAGTGTTTTGACTCAAAAATCATAAATTTTAAGTTATGACAGAGAAATTCCACACGATAAATATTACTTTATACAAGAATGGATTTTGGCTTACCTGTAATTTTCATTTGTTGGAGGAAGTAGTTGGGAAGTGTGGTGTGGGAATGTGGAGAATGTTTCAATGTTTTTCTTGGCTCAAATGTATTAATTCAGTATTTAATGCCTGTTCAGTTTTCAGTTAGATGCATCAATTATGTTCACAAAGACTTTCATTTAGCTAAAAGTGCTTAATCATTAAGCTTTTATTTCCATGTGTTTTATTCCCGACTTATACCACAATTTTAATCAAAACAAGCCTTACCTATTTGGTCAGAAAAACCCACTATGTGTTAAGCACAAATAGTTGCTTTATTTGTAAAGTGAAATAACTCTTGAAACTAAGATTCAGATGTTACAAATACAGTATGCTCTGCTCTATTTTATTTGTTAAAACCACGTAACTCAATAAAAATGTAATTTAAAAAACTGGGACACTTTAAGACATTGTAGTTTAGTGACTAACATATAGTTAATTCATAAAATAATATTCTGCATTCATCCATCACTATAATTACAGTTAACCCTTGAACAACACGAGTTTGAACTTCACGGGTCCACTTAACATGTGGGGTTTTATTCCCAATAAATACTACAGTATTACACAATCTGTGGTTGGTTAAATCTGTGGGTGCTGAACTGTGGATACTGAGGACCAGCTATGAACTTGAGCATCCTTGGATTTTGGTATCTGCAGCAAGTCCTGGATCCAGTCCTCTGTGGATACCGAGGGACGCTATAATGCAATGTGATGATCCAACAATCCAATATAGGTGTGGCATTTTGATGTGCTACAAATTGCTACTTTCAAACTACTTTTTAGATCAATTCCATACCAGATACATCATAAATAATTATATGTAATAATGATGATATCATAAATTTGTGTAATATTTCACAACCTTCAAAATATAAGTTTTTAAAGGTTCCTTTCAATCTCATGCACATCAAGTGAAAAAGTAGCCTCCATTAGAAGTAACAGTAGTTTAGGATTTGAACACGAGTCAGACATTGTGTTAACATGCATTGACTATGTATAATTTAAAATGTCTTACCTCTTCTAATCCTCATAAGAAACCTCTGAAGGAGGAACTGGCATTAACCTCATTTTACAGAAGAAGAACCTAAGATGGAAACCAAGTTAACATAACTGCTTGCTAGTAGAGCAAGAATTGACATAAAGATATGTCTGATGCGGAGCTCACATTCTTAAGCATGATGTCACACTGCCTCCTATAACTTTTCCTTGTTGTCATTGATGAGGTCACCCATTTCTTTCAAAAACAGTACCTGGTTAGGATATTTTGACACCACATGATTAGAACCTTAATCAACTATATGATTCATTTGAAATTAGTTCCTTATAACAGAGTGTAAAAATGATAATCAGCTTAGCAAAGAATTAATTTGTGCATGTACAGTTAAGGAAAGAAATCTCTAACTAATTGTTGGGAATGCATTTGTTTCTATCCGGGTGGCCTGGGTCCAGATCTTCTCCTCTTTTGGTCTTATTTCCTTGTGTTTCGTAAGAGCCTACATTGTCCTTGCAGATCCTGCTGGCTGAGCAGTCTGTCATTTCTTGGACAATCTTTCCAAGCTGGCAGACATGCTATTCCAAGGCTCTCACAGTTGTTATAAGTTTCATGGGAGATTTACAAATTCCTTCCGCAGACATCTCATTTTCCTACTGATACTACTGCTTGATTTCCTTGCAGTAAATCCTTGTTATCTCACTTTATTTCTCCATTTTCTCCTTCCTTGCTAGCCATGCGGCTGCTACTTCTCTCCGCTCACTTCTCTTTATCCCTGTGCTGTTGGCATTCTTGTTTAGACATCAGTCTTGTTATATCTACTTGCTTATTTGTGGTGGTATGCAGGCCTTCCTAATTTTTTTTTGCATCTATCCTCCATAAACATAACCATTTTGTTAGAAGGGACCACCTTCTGGGTAACACCACCAGGAATACATCTCTCCCCCAGGAAATATGACAAAAACCTTTCTCTCCAATGCTTCCTGTTCTTTCCCTTTAAAGCATTTCTCTGCTGAAGCAGCTAAGTGGCTGCACAACATAATCCTGTATAAAGCTGGCAGAAATGCTATTTCAGAGCATTTGTGTTTAACGCTTTATTGTCCATTTTGTACAAGTTGCAAGGCACATGAATAATCCTTCAGTGAATTTTCACTCAACATACACCTTTTAAGCAATTAGGATCTGTCAGCCCCTTTAGACCCTGCACAGTATATCATTTTCCTTTGTTGTTCCAGGGTGCTCTTCCCTCAACTGCCACCCCGAAAAGCTAACCATGTGGGCTACGTTCACTTCCCTCTGGCTTGTGGGTTGGGTTCAGAATATGGGAGACACTAGCAGAGACGGAGGACGCTGAAGCAGGAATATTTATTACCTTAGTTCTCTCCCTTTGGGGTCTTCAGGCTGATGCCATCTCTGTAGAAAAGGCCACAGCTTTGGGTCACAGGAGGCCCTTTCCATATAACGACCCTCTCCGGGTTCTGTAAGTACTCCCTCCCCCTACCCTTCAGTATGGATTTCCTCTGTGTTAGCTTCCAAGTCCTGAGTTATCCACTATTGGTCCCCCAAATTCCCACCACACCCCTTGAAATGAGTCTCATTATTAAACACCCCCCAAATTACAAACTCTGAGTGTGGCATCTGTCTTCTGAACTGACTGACACAGACTTGGGAGTATACCACGAGAAGTTATGTATAGCTGTTACCTTTAAGGAAGTTGAACTGTAGAAAAAGAGTCAACCATGACATAAGTGAATTATGAGTTATAGAACATGTGATAGAAGCAGATATAACGTACAGAGAAGTCACACAAGAGAAGGTGATTTGTTCCATCTAGGAAGAGGGTATCAGAGAGGGCTTCTTGGAGTAATGCTTGAGTGATGCCTGGAATAATGAACCGGTTATCAAGGTTTGATGAAAGGATTGGGCTGGGACTGGGGCAGAAAGGCCATTCTCAGATGAGGGAACAGACCTGGTCAAACAAGAAAGCCTGGGACGTCATTCTGTGTGTAGACAACTTCAAACTCATGATAGCCAGAAATTATAGTGGGAGAAGGGGCATGTAAGTCCAGACAAGTCTGCAGATCTGAGAGGGTTTAGTATATCATACTGAGGAATTTGGATTTAATTCTGTATGTCATAGGGGAGCCCCAGAAGTTTGTACCCTATAAAGTGCCCTATAAAGTAGAAAAATAAGTTGTACCCTATAAAGTAGAAAAATAAGTTTTGTCTTTAGACAGAGTACTTTGGTGACAGTAAAGCTCATTTGAAGGAGAACAAGACTGGAGACATGGAGAAGAACAAAGAAGCAGTGGAAGAGGCAAGAGACTGAATAAAGCAATCATAATATAAAGTGATATTAAAAAGGTAGAACCAATAAAACTTGTCCATCTATTGGAAATGGAGGTGAAGGAAAAAGAAAGCTCTAAGATGATCCCAGATTTCTGGCTTGGTGGTTGGTAGTACCAATTCAGGAGACTTGTAGTTCACAGGAAGGATACGTTTGGGGATAAAATAATAAGAAAAGACAGTTCACTTTGGGGTTGAGTTTTTCTTTGGGACACTCACATGTAGAAACTGGAGTGTAGAAGAGAGCTCTGGACCAATGATATCGATTTGAGCATCACCAAAAAACAGATGTAGCTGCCGCTGTGGAAATGGTTGAGATTGCCTGGGAAGGGTGTTTCTCGTAGTAAGAGAGGGACAAGGATAGTACCGGCCAAATTTATGTAATGATTAAAAAAAGAAACAGAGTATTCAGAGTATGCTAAGCATTTCAAGAGTCACTTTCTTCTGTATCTTATTCAAGATGTACAGTATAGCTAGGTTGTAGACATCTTATTTTCCTAATTTCACAAATGAAGAAACTCTGGCTTAGAGAGTTCAGCTAAAGTCACAACACATTGAGGCTAGAAATGAGGCTAGAATTCAAACCTTTTACCTCTTTTCCAGCACACCATATTGTCTTCTTACTGCTTTGTTTTAGCTGTATTTATGAACAAAAGGCAAGGAATAAAGAATAGGAAAAAATATAGACAAAGGACTCTTGGGATCCATCAGAAATAGCTCTAGTGATAGAAACGTCTGCCTTTACTCTATAACGTGCCATTGTTTAAAACATATCATTTTGAGGAACGCAACCTTTTTTATTTTACATTTTGGAAAGTGCACTTCGAATTTCATTTGTTTAACTTTTTTTATGCTCTAGTTTTCTTAACCTAAACCCACTTTACCCTTTCTCTGCTCACCCTGACTGCCCCTATAGCATTTGCTTGCTAGCTCACATGTGTGGCACATTGTAACCTTGTTAAAAAATCCAGGACTCTAAAGACTGGCATAGCCTTCTTTCAGAACTGCCACAATTTTCACTTATAGTTCAGTATTACAGGGGGTATAGATCTTGAAACTAATTTGGAAACAGAAAAAGCCATTAATACCAGGTTCGTGCTTCACATTTACTTCCATATTAGTTTCCTGAATCATAATCTAAGGCTATGAATTGGAAATGCCTTGTGAAGAAAATGCACAGATAAGAGCCCTTAGATTAATGTTAATGCTCTGCATTATGCAACATGACCCATAAACCGGAATATTCTTATTCCGTGGTGCAATCATTTACAGCTGACTTGCACGGGATGGAGTCATGATTTACTAAAGGAAAAAAGTTCATCGGAAAAGTCTTTATACATATCCTAATGCCAATTTCTGGGTATTTTGCTGAAGTCTTACAAGTTAGCTTTAAAGAAACAGACTGAATCAAAGGAGACTCATCATATGGGCCTGCTTCATTCTTCAGCTGAGAATAAATAAATCTGACGGAATGCCTCCATCATCAAATTAGGTGCAGATTTATTTGGTAGGAGGAGGATAAGGAACCACTTTTACAAATTGCTAATTGCTTCTGTTTCCTCAGTGAAACAGGAAACAAAGTCAATCTGAGAGTCAGTGAGTGAGAAGCTGTTGGTGATAAGAAGAAAAAGGAGAGGAAATGCAGATAAGTTTGAGAGAACAGGAGTATCAGTTGACTGGGGAAAAGTAGTAGGCTTATCAGGCTGGGGTGAAGGCTCACTTGGAGTTTGTGGTCATTGACTAAAAGTAAAACCTGTCAACATGGCTGTGAGTTTTCCTCCATCTATGGTCACCAGAGGAATGTAATCTAATGTAAATAGAGAGTTAGATTTAGCAACAAAGAACTCTGAAGAGATAGAAGGGACAAGGGAGCTACGTTTAGGTAATGTGGTGATTATGACATAACACGGAATCTAAGATAGTTAAGGGGAAAGAGAATATGAGGGGATTGTGGGTAGTAAAAATGAGGACATTCAATCGATTAAACTGGTGAATGTCAGAATGGGGCTACCCTAGGGAATGAGATGCATTCAAAAATAATTATCTTAAATTTTTAAAATTACTGAATGAGAGATTGTTTTTTTAAAAATGTAAAAGAATAGTAAATACTCTAGATCTTAAAAGTTTGAGAATATTGCAGCAAAAAGGTATGAGGACAGACATCAGGGACATTTTTTCCTTTTGCTAGACATCTGGTTACCTAGCTTAAAGTACATATTTGAACAGTATTCTCTTGATTATCTGCTAAACAAAGTGAGTTTGTTTCCTGCATATAAATGTATGAACATCTCACAGTTAGATACTAATTGATTTGTACATAGTAAACCTATCACATAAAGTGGGATCAAGGTATAGTAAGTGTCTATTTAAAATGTTCTCTTTTCGGACTTCCCTGGTGGCACAGTGGTTGAGAGTCTTCCTGCCGATGCAGGAGACACGGGTTCGTGCCCCGGTCTGGGAAGAACCCACATGCCGCGGAGCGGCCGGGCCCGTGAGCCATGGCCGCTGAGCCTGCGCGTCCGGAGCCTGTGCTCCGCAGCGGGAGAGGCCACAACAGTGTGAGGCCCGCGTACCGGAAAAAAAAAAAAAAAAGTTCTCTTTTCAAAAAACTCTAGCTAAGAAATTATTTTAGCCATATGATCTCATATATCATAATTTCTTGAAAAGATTGTCCTATATTTTATTTTTTCTCCTAAGAAAGGAGAATTCTGAAAATGCCAATTGTATGAGCTTTCTGGAAAGGTATTTACTAAGTCAAAATTTTAGGAAAACAAAGGCTCTGGTAAATTGGGGGAAATGATTTCAAGAGAGTGTGTACCAATTACACTGCTAACAGTCAGTGGCTCTGTTCAATACATCTTCAGCTCAGTACTGGGTTTTATTATTGTATCATTCACTAAGTTTATGATAAAATAATATCTCAGATATTTTAATTGGCATTTGTCTGGTTACTAGCATGATTAAAATCTTTCCCTCATTTTAGTCTCATATTTAGTTTGTTAGGTATCGACTGACATCTTTTGTCTATTTTTCTACTGAACTTTCAGTTTATTTCTTAACAGTTTGTAGAACGTTTTCAAATATAATATTAACCCTTTAAATTTGGGGGCAAATATTTGTCCATTTGTTTTCATCTGCTTATTCAGAGTTTTTGACGCATGTATTTTATATGTAGTCATTCAAATCCCATAACAATTGTGCACAGTGAGCATTACTCTTCCCATTTTGCGTGTGAGAAAATAGTGATTCAGACAAGGTTGAATCATCTGCCCTATAGGTCCCCACAAAGTGAAATTTCAATGCAGGTTTTTCTGGCCCCAGAGCACATTCATTTTTCTATGTTACACTGTAACTGGACACACAGAGTCTAATGATGAGAGCATTTTAATAGGAAACATTTAAGAAGCAGATAAAGTGAAAACATAGTGAAAAAGGGCCATATTGGGGAAGTATCAGTATAATTACAGCAAGAGTTGAAGAAAATGGATCTATAGAACAAAGGACAGTGATGAGTTGACAATTATTCCGAGATTTCCTGCATGGCTGATATAGTGCATTACCCAGTGTGACAAAGAAGAAGCCAGGCACCGAGCTCTGTCACTGCAAGATGATAAGCTGAGTTGTCTTCTCCACATTTCATTTCTCCTAGTGACAGTACATACAGTTTGAAATGCCTTATACAGAGAACTCCCTCCAAGTTGGGTGGAGAGGCCAAGTTCACAGTTAGACAAGGAGATCTGGACAGGTTTTCTGTACACAGATGGAATCAAATGAC
Source organism: Neophocaena asiaeorientalis asiaeorientalis (assembly GCF_003031525.2). Lineage (NCBI taxonomy): Eukaryota > Metazoa > Chordata > Mammalia > Artiodactyla > Phocoenidae > Neophocaena > Neophocaena asiaeorientalis. The sequence goes on along the minus strand of NW_020172818.1, from coordinate 13,876,306 downwards.
ATGCCCAATGCTGCGTGTGTGGTAAGAGGAACAGGGCACCTATTTTTTTTTTTTTTGGTACGTGGGCCTCTCACTGTTGTGGCCTCTCCCTTTGCAGAGCACAGGCTCCGGACGCGCAGGCTCAGTGGCCATGGCTCACGGGCCCAGCCGCTCCGCGGCATGTGGGATCTTCCCGGACCGGGGCACGAACCCGTGTCCTCTGCATCGGCAGGCGGACTCTCAACCACTGTGCCACCAGGGAAGCCGAGTCATTAAGTTTTGATCAACTAAATACCGCCTGGGTATGTGTGTGTGTGTATATATACATAAAATATAAAACAATATATATTTTTATATAAAATTAAGATTTGCTATAGTTAAATACTGTTATTTTTAAATTTTAAGTAATTTATTCCAATAGAAATATTCCAGAAATATTCCAGAAAACTGTACTTAAATTCATTTTAAGTTAGCTTATGCAAACACACTGCACTCATTTGCACATTAAACAGAAACAAAAAGTGAGAGAGGAACCAAGCTGCACGTCACTCCAGGAGGTCATAGTGCAAACAAATACTTCATCTTTAGAACCTCAAGTTAAAGGGGATGAAGGAGAATAAAAATGGCTTGTGTTTTCCTGTATAGTATCATCATTAGATATTTATCCCTACAGATGCTCTTAACTCCTTTAGATTACACTGTGAATGAGTTCCCCACCCCCTCCCAACACATACATACTTCAGTCAGCTGTAGAACAACGGATTTGTCAATAATCAAGGTAGAGAAACTCTTGAGAGGCTGGTGACTTATCAGCTACTCTGTCAGACCTAATAAGTCAATAATTATTGGACTATATCTGTGAATAGTTCTAATAGGTGTTATCTTCATGGAAAAATTAATATTTGTTACCTGATATCTAAAGCACAGCTAATTACAAAATCTTCTACTTGTCTATTTAAAAAAAAGTTCAATCCCAAAGCATTCTAATTATGTATTCCTGTAATCCCATCATCACTTTGCAGTCCAAATGACTAGAATCAAACTTTAAATACTACTAATAACCCTCAAGGACCAGTTAACCCTTCATGTGACTTTAAAGACTAAATTTACTTGCCTATTCTAGAACATACTAGCCCTTTAAAAATGTGAAAAAATCATCTTGACTCAGTTGGACAACAGTGGCTCCAGATCTTGCAATAATCTCAGAGAAGTGAAATGCTTCCAAGTTTTGCTTTTACTAAGGAAGCTAGCTTAGTCTCTTAACTTCTCTTTAATGTATATTTTGGAGTTGTTTTTACTTTTCTGACATAAAATTTTCAAGTAAACAATAACTGGTAAATTAAGAGACTGCTTGTTTGTTCTGAGTCTTACTTAAATGTAAGAATGTACTGAAGGAAATCTCACTTCTGGGCAAAGGGACTCTTGTTATGGACTTTATAATGACTGTTATAATTTGGGAATATCTATCAAATGTATTTTGATTAGAACAGAAATTTTTAAATGTTCCTTGAAACTCTAGGCTTCTGCATAAGTACTTCAGGAAATCTCCTAAGATTCATTTGGAATTTTATAGATCCTGACTTGCAAATATCACCTAGAATCTCTAGAACGAAAAGCTTTCATTTACCAAAGCAGCTATATTTATTCTCAACAACTTTTTAGTAACTTGTAATTTGTATTATAATACATGTGAACGTATAATTTACATGCCTGCTTTGGTCATTTACTGTGTATTATTGCTTCTTCTTAAAATTTCATTTGAAAAAATATTGGTTTTGCTGCCAAAAACATTAGGAGATCGCTGGAGTTGAACATGATTCTAGGCTGAGTTACCAGTCCTTTCTCTATTACGTTTGTACATTTTATATACCCCCATTGTTCATTCAACAAATGCTATTTGAAAAGCCACTGTGATGCTTGTTTGCCTATTGTCTCTCAGCTCCGTTTCCACCCTTCATTGTTCTCCTTTGTATCCCAGCAGGCTGAAAGCCTGCAAACTACTTTTCTGGACTCCCTCATCAGCTGGCTTTTCGTTAGGTTCTGCCAATGGGAGGAATTAGTAGGAGTTTGGAAGACAAAAGGAGGAAAGAAGCCTACCCCTAGCCAGTCCCAGCTGCAGGGGATGCCTCCCACAGTGGCTAGCAGCAGGGAGGACAAGTTCTGCTTAGGTAATGCCTTTCTAACAGCAGAAGCAGCAGTACCTCCAGAGAGATCAGGACAAGCATATGCTCCTGAGTCTCCTTCTTCAGACGTGGTGCAGTTCCAATAGTGTCAGAGCAGTAGTGAGTACAGGCTCCTGGCTTCAGCCTGGGGGCAGGAGCAAGTCCCTGGTCTCTGGGTAGTGCTGTCCTCTGTAGTGTATCACCAGCACCAACTTTCTTCTTTTAGTTCCTACAGATCTTCTAACTCCCTTGTAAGGATTTCCTGGCGTTAAATTCCCCCTTCCTGGAAATACCTTGAGTGGCTTCTTTTGTTTTTCTGATTGGACATTGACTGATTGATGTGTCAGGGCAAGACTGTGCTTTGGGGCTACTGGTGAGTCAAACAGCCAGAAAACCAGAATTCATAGAACTAGCAAATACATTGAACTTCCTATATAATACTTTAAATATTGTTTGCAGGTCATTCTACTCTATTAGAATATACACGCTATATGGGCACTGAATCCTATTAGTCCTTTTATTTGTAGAGCCTGTCATATTGGCTGAGACTAAAAGATACCCAATAAAAGCTGCTCTCCAGTTGGATCCATGGAAATATAAAGGAAGGCCATGGGTTCAATGTCAAGTTTATAATTTCACAGGGAGAAGAAACTCACGTATACTTCCCTTTCTTCTACTCTTTCCTTCTTCCTTGTATTTGTGATCTATTTAGTCAAACACTGTATTCTTATGGACCAAAATATTGAGATAAAAGGAAAATAAATGAACAGCAAAGAAGAGAACTACTTCAAACAGGAATAAATGACATTGCATTTTAAATCTCTGTATAGGATATTCCTCTCATTGGAAGAAAGGGCACAGAACTTGTGGAACAAAGCCTTTTTCTTTTAGTTTTGCACAAAATGTCAAGATATGAAGCTGCCCTTTTATGATGCAAGCTCAGACTTTTCCTACATAATGGTTTGATGCTAGGTTTTGAATTATCTCTAATCCCAGGTAGGAGCAGAAATTGTTGAATGCGTATTAAACTTATTCTGCTGGGTGGTGAAATTTACATCACCGTCGTTGATTGAAAAACAAAGATTTGATTATTTTAACTACTATGTTGGAGAATCTATTAACAAAGGAAAAAGTCTCAGTTTTCTTGGCTAGATGGACATATCCATGAGAAATTTTAATAGTTACTTCTCATACAGTTCTAGCTATTGTAGAAGCAGTTGATATTTAATGAATATAAGGATGTTATAGAGTATAATTCTTCAGTTATTCCATGTAAGATATAATTGTAGTGACACTATCAAAAAAGATATACCAAAAAGATGATGAAATTTAATAACAGGGTATTTTTTCCAACTATGGGGATAAGAATATTAAACAAAATATTATCCTTTTTTCTTCCTGTCATCGACATTCGTATGCCTATGCTCATTTTTACCACACATTTTGTTACTGCTGTTGTTTATTTGTGTTTTGCTTGGTTTAGACTTAGAAGCCAATATGTTGATAAGAAGTCACCTTCAAAAATTATCCTTTTTACCCTGACTTTTACGAAATTTTCTTAACAATAATTACTTTTATTCAGCCAGTTTAGAAGCACACGGCTTAACACTACTGCCTAGGTGTTTCTTTCCTCCTCTCCCCCTTTCTGGAAAAAAAAATTGTTACAAGTCATCATTAAATAAAACTCCATCATAATTCCCCTTACTATTGCTAAAAGCTTATAGCCACTGCTTCACAACATTACACCTCCCTGGGAGATGCAGAAAACACAGATTGTTTGTTTTTACAAATCTGTAATTGAAGGGTTGAGAGAGGGAAGGATTTGGCGGGGGAGGAACTTGTAGACAGATTAGACTGCTGGGGATTTCTCATGTTAGATCATAACTGTTTGTGTTATATACCCAGTTGAAAGTTGAGCTAGCTGGCTTGTTTTCTCCACACTGGAGGACTGAGAAAAAAGAAATGGCTCTAGTGGTACAACATTTTATAAACATTTACATTTTATTTATGAGTTCTTGATGATACTTTAAATAAAGTTAGTACATGGAATTCCATTTCCTCAACAAGGAAGTCGAAAAACAGTTTGGTTTCTTGTGCTTTTAGCTTTTTTTCTTCTAATAATTCTGAAGTGCAGTTACAGATCACTTAAAAATATACCTATGGGTTAGCATCTCTAAAACAAAATAAGCATGCAAGAGAAAGTGACTCAAAAGGGAGTTTTCTTCTATGTTGTCTAGGAAACTTGTGCTGAGGAGTATAATAAGTTTAATTAGTTCAATTCCTATTAAAAGTATTTTAAAATTCAGTAAGTAAGCAGAAAAAAAAGTTTTCTTAAAAAGGGTATATCTCTCTCTCTCTCTTTTTTTTTTTTTCCCTAACAATTGAGTCGATATCACTCTAAATAAGTCCTGAGAAGACTGTGGGGGAGTTTTAAAGGCAGTTCCCTAATGACCTGAAGGCTACCAGCTGTATGCTTCCTTTTTGATGTTTCCAGCATCCAGGCCCATCTCCCTGATTGTATGCTATGGCCTCACACACCATCCAGAGAAGGCCCGATAAGCAGTCAGAGCAGTTTCAGAGAGTTGCCAGGTGGATTGTGCTGTGCTAGGTGAAGTATGCAGGAAAAGAAGAAATGAAAAAAGGACCAGACAAACAAAAAACCTGAGTCATAAGCCAGTTCCTCAACCTTTGGTAGGTTGACAACCTCCCAAGAGCTGAAAGTGGCCCAAAATGATTGCCTCAGGTAAGGCATCTCTTGGTGTCACACCTCCCAGGGATTTGAACCCAGCCTGGCTGTATGAAAAGCCAGATGAATGTATGTGTGGGTTTCAGCCCACTTCCCTCTTCCCCATTCATGCTAATCATGATAATCCCACCACTAATACTGATGGAGCACCTTAGCCAGTTGTTTCTGGGCCCTGCACCTCTGTGCACTGAGCTGGAACAGCTGTCTCTGAGCACTAACCTGAAAACAAAGAGCAAACAACACAGAGTCAGGAGACTGGCTCCTTGCTCCCTGCACACAGCTTGGACCTAAGCCTCTTTGCACTGAGCTCCATCCCCAGGCTGCCCAAGAAGGGGTATACTCATCAACAAGGGTGGGTAAGCCGGAACTTTAATGAACCACTTTCTTGCCCATGTATATCTCCAAATATCTATACAGATATAAGAACAAATCATGACATAATTGCATGATGGTGATAAAATTAATTTATGTTATCAAACAAAGAAAAGAAAATCACTCATTCAATAATTTTAGTGTGAATATGAAAAAAGACCATATGCAGAGGTGTTCTCATCTACTATGGGAAAAATGACTTTGCTTTCCATTTACTATGAGATTTTTCCCTCTTTTACGTATAAAAATCAAATCAAATAAACACGATTTGGTTATAGAACTCTGACGTTGCTAATTTCTAGTTGGATCCCCTTCCCCCAAATAACACATCATGAGCCTTAAAATACAATAACTTCCTGTGACTCTAAACAGAAGTTAAAAGTAGCATTTTACTCTTTAAAGCTTTAAATTCATTTTGTTTCTAATCAGCCATCTGGAGTGACTATACAAGGTTACACGGACCTGACTGATTTATGAATATAATTTTTGTTTTAATTGAAACAGCAACATTTAGGTTCCACCTTAACAGTGCACCTTAAAAGATTATCTCGGTTATTTCACAGGCACCGAGCCGGCACTAATAGTCCAAGGCAGATATTGAAAAGCAGCACAGGGCCAGGCAGATCTATTAGAAATTCCCATCCACGCGCCTCATACATATTGATTTCTGACACCAAGCAGCAGTGAAAGCCCCCGTGGGAATAATATATTTAGCAGGGTTCGCTGCGAGGAGGTCACAGAGTGCATACAGATTAGCTTCAGAGGACCAAGGCACTAGTGTTGGAGCCAAATGCTAGATTTTATATCATTTTAATCTGAACTTTTATAATCCTTTTAGTTCTTCTTTCTCTGGATGGCAGAGAGAAGGCTCCTTCACATGTATCATGCATCTTTTTCTTTATTCCTCCTATAAATGTGCAAACACCGTTGTAATGGAGAGGAATGTTCTTCTAGCATAAGCAGCAGAGCCCTGACCAGATTTGCTTTTATAAACGGTGGTCAATTCAGATGAAGACATCTTTATTTAAAGATTTCTTTCTGTGGGGGAGGGAAAAATCACAAATCTGTATTTCCAGTTTTAAGGTCTAAGTCTAAAACCTGCTCTTATTAAAAGAACCATTCCTCCCCTCCCCCGCCTTTGATGCTAGGGCTCATTGAGCAAAAGTTGCATTTATACTGTTATGTCTATGAAAACAAAAATCTAAACATTTTTTTAATTACCTTTCTGATGGGTAGGGAATGCCTGCTCATTATGCAAAGAAGTGTTGTGACTGTATCAGATAAAGGTGTCAGAGGAGAGTCAAACAGGCATTTTGGAGACTGGAGAGATGCCAGCAGTGTGCAGGGAAAGGTTAGAGTGGACACACTTTGACAGAAGGGTGAAATACATTCAGACAACAAAGGGAAATAGGAGGTTTCACTCAACAGACAGACAAAGGCTTATTGTCTTCTTCTAGACTGCATTTAAATTTTAGGTGTTCTATGAAAAGTTCCCATGATTACCAATAATCAGAAACAATAACTACATCTTTTGAATCCCACTTATTTTCTCTGGCATACCCAACAAGCATAAAAGGCTGGAAAAAAAAAAAAAAGAAAACAGTGTAGGGCAAGCAATCAAGACGTATCCTTGAAAATATAACAGTAATTAGAAGGAAAACGTGAATTTGAGTTTTGTTTTATTAATAAAGATTTGTTTTACCAATAAGGAATATTAAAGTATCCAATTAAGACCTGGAATTTTGCCTGTCAGATTATCTAACTAAAATATGTCAAACATTCAGAATACTTTTTCAGGACTGTCTCCAATGATATTATGTGAACTTTTATTTTATTTTCTAATATGTTCAGGCTGAGCACAGACCAGTACAAGAGAGCCATTAAGTTTGGGAAAGGAGAAAATAAGAGAAATAAAATCTCAAGCATAATTTTTAAAATGAAGATCTGGGCTTCCCTGGTGGCTCAGTGGTTGAGAGTCCACCTGCCGATGCAGGGGACATGAGTTCGTGCCCTGGTCCGGGAAGATCCCACATGCCGCGAAGCGGACGGGCCCGTGAGCCATGGCCACTGAGTCTGCGCTCCAGAGCCTGTGCTCCGCAACAGGAGAGGCCACAACAGTGAGAGGCCCGCATACTGCAAAAATTAAAAAAAAAAAAAAAAAAAAAAAAAAAAAAGAAGATCTGCTTTGGGCAAATGCCCCTGTCAGAAATGCTTGACCATAGTGCTGCCTAAAACCCAGATTTAAAGCACACACTGAGCTAGCCAAAAACATTTAACTTTCTATTTGGCTTCTTTGTGGAATTACAAGTGTGCTGAAAGTTAGAACAAACCCAGAGTTCTTAGCAACTAGAGAAATGACAGGATTAAGGAGTACCTGGATGCTGAATAATCTGAGAGCCTCTCACTCAGATCACTCTGGTCTGAAGAGATTGTACCGAAACACTCAGATTATAGGAAGCAGGTGCAGAAAATCAGAGGGAACTGGATCAGCTACACTAGTTGACAAAACCAGAGGAATGGAACTCTGTAGAAGTTAGAAGTTCCTTCCGTTAGAAAAGGAGAGTGTGTGTGTACATGTGTGTGTTCATTCCCATGAACTTGGTTTAATTTTAAATTGTGGTATAACAAACCAGAATGTTTGGTATAATCAGTCATATTTGCAGGTGCTGACGATAGGGCACATGGTGATCCATTCGAGAAAAGTCCAAGGTAGACTTTGACCAAAGATTGAATCATGTCTTTGGTCAAGTCTCTCTCTTCCCTGGTGGAAGTGGCCACTCCCTTATTTGGGATATTTCTGCATGCTGTACCAACATCTATAATAAATGACTGTCAAGGTCTGGGCATGCTCTTTGGCTGAGGGAGATGCCTTCTGGTTAGAAAAGGAGGAGTGGGCAATCTTGAACCAAGGAGCCTGGAATAAGCCTGAAGTAAGCAATGACACACTCAGGACTGGGTGCAAATCTAACAAGAAAGCTAGAGAACCCTGTGGAAGCAAACTCCTTTATCACTGCACTGGGCAAAATCCTATACCACATTTGACAAGGAGACCTTGAATATAATATCACCCATCTTTCCCAGTTGTCAGCACATTTCTTAACTTCCTTGTACCTAGATGTTAGTCAGTAAAGATTTGCTGACTTGAATAAATTATATTAGATAGAAGTTACACCTAGGGGACAGAGACCAAAAAATAATTGGCAAAAAGCAAAAACACAACCAAACAAAAAACAGCAAGTCATTCATCCAGCAGTTCTGTCTTCAAGGTGTCCGACATTCTGCTTGACTGCTTCTTTCTGAACTGACCCTGGATCTGTGTTAGGTAGACAGTCTGAGACGGATGAAGCTGTTCATTTTTGCCTGAAGGGGGTGGGGCATATTTTCCCCCTCAGAAACAAGCTCCTGTTAGTACAGGAGCAAGGAAAGTACAAGTATTGATGGCTGATCTCCTGAATTTGACTGGAGTTCCACTGCCCAGGTGTCAGTTCACAGTTTACATTCCATTTTTCACCCTGAGCCCATATTACAGAGCTCTGTCTTATAATCCCAGCTGACACCAACCCTGCTAGCTATCTGTCCTGATGAAAGTTTAAAAATTGAACATTACATTTCTTCCACTTGCAGCTCTGAGCTTGTTTTAGTAGATGAATTGCTTATGGGGGATGTTAAATTTCTAGTAACAACAACAAAAGAATCACCTAAAATAACTAAAGCTACAAACCTTTATCTATCCTCCCTCCACCAGATATGTAAAATGTCCTCCTACTGTAAAGCCACTATTATGTTGCGTTTATTTTTATTATACATGTTGATGAAACCCTGCCAGCAAGGGAGGGGACAATGACACTAGCAGGGGTTGTGAAACTGGTTTGATTTCCTATCAGCATTTAACCCCTGGTCAGACCAGAGGCTTCATCCTGTCGGCCATCATTTGTAGCGCCTGTTTGGTAACTCAGAAGCTGTCCTTGGGCTTAACGACAGCAGAATGCAGGTGTTTGCAAGGCATTTTCCCATGCGAAGAAAATTCAGAGTTTTTATTCACTGAATATACTGTATAAGCTTGGAAATCCTGAAGAAACAGGCATCTTAATTTTAATTATTTATGTGAAATCTTCGCCTTAGTCAAAAGAAGCTGGGTGGTAGAATCTTTTTGGATGATTTTTTGAAAATGTAATGCTTGATTCCTACATAGTTAAGAGAGTATAAAAATAAAATAGAAATTAAGTGGTGGAATTATTCCTAAAATTAATTTGGGCTTCCAGCCTTCCTAGCTGGGTTAAATATTTCCTTTATTTCCATGAAGAGCTTAAAAATAATGGGAAATGTGTGTGAGGAAATAAAATGTGAAGGTGTTACAAACCAAGAGCATAAACTATGCGTGTGTGGTCTACAATTCCAAATTCTGACAATGTCCACAGTGTAAGAATAAGATGCAGAGAGAATATACAGATGCATTTGTGAGCAGGAAACAGGGAAAAAGTCCCTTTTAGTTGAGGGCAAAAATATGCATTTACTTTCAGTTGAAGTAGACACACTTAAATCCCTGCTGAGCGCTGGGGAGGGGTTGGATGAGCTGTCTAGAAAGCATTTTCTCTCTCTTTATAATGTTAGAAATCCTTGGACTGCATTGTGCATTGCAATGCAAGGATTCTGCAGTGTAAGAGCACATCAGGGCATTGAGAAAGGCTTAATGCATTCTCATTAGAGGAGGATGGGGGAGGGGGAGAGGGAGGGGAGGCGCCTTGGGGGACGGAGTTGAGCTCGACCACTCTGGGAAACATTACAATTTTGTGCCATCTCATTTCAACTCCCTGAGTCCCCTAGCTTTACATAGCTCTTTCACAGACGGTTCAGTAAAATTCCTCCCAAGCCTCGTGTAAAGAGAGCAGTGTTGTATATCGTTGCTTACAGTTTAACAGTTTGTTTGCTTGGGCCTTTTAAATATTTTTTCCTTCCTGGGCTGCCTCCGCAAACCTTTTTCACATTCACTTCTAATCAGATGAAAACTGGAAAGGAAAAGAGGGCCATCTGATCAATGAAAGAAAATCTAGATGCTTTTAGAGTTATTAAGCTCCGCAGAGCCGCCAGCATGGAAAGTCCAGAAGGAGCCGCAAAGCAGGCTTTATAATTGGGATTCTTCATAGCTGGTTTGATAACTGTAATCTTCCAGACTAATTTACTTCACTTTTTTTTTCTTCCCAGTTTGCTTCTTTTCTAGGAAAAATCAAAAATAGGCTTTTTTCTTTCTTTCTATTTTTTTTTTTTTAAGAACATTTTTTATGTGACTTGGAGATTTTAACTTGGAAAGAAAAATGACCATGTGGGAAGACTGCCCCCTGAGTAGCAGTTCATCTTGTAATGAGCAGGATGATGCCTCCCAAAACCAAGGAGCCGGGGGTGAAAATAAGGTCCCTCAGGTATCAAATGTTGAAAATAGCTGGTGACCCCTTTTGTTCATTATGGTGCCTCCCAGAGGGACCATTGGAATTTCGTGCTGCAGAAACAAGGCTAGCCGACTCACTCTTATGTCATGGGTTTCCTAAAGTAGATTAATAACCAGAGGGAAGTGTGAAGTTCACTCTAGCCATGCCAGTTTTGAAATCTCAACTTCCTCTAAAAATTTTCTGCTTGGAAATAATTACAGAAACACAGATAATATGTATTCTCACAGAGAAAGCCACCAGACTAGCTAGACCACCCTTTGAGATTCTAGTGAAATTGGGGTCTTTGTTATCCGACCGGGATATTTTGTTTTGATGAGTTTCCTAAGTACAGTCTCATAAGAATTATATTTATTGTTATTGCCTCTACTGAAAAAGTAAATAGTTTCCAGCATTTACTTATTTGTAAAAGATCTGGCAGAACTGTCAGTCAGTCAGTATATATTTGAAGTTCAATTCTCTGAGATTTTCTTCTTGCAATCCTCTGAAATTTTAGTTTGGGGAAAATTAAGAACTGTTTTAATTTTTTTCTGGACTGGGGGTGGAGGCAAGAGGCATGGCAATTAAGTCCTAACTGAAAGAGAGAGTAGTGAAAATTGTCAGACAAAATTCTATATTATAATTGGACACCTGTTCAATGAGGTGTTTATGGGATTGAGGACAAATACAAGCATTTGGTAACACAAATTAGAAATGATCTCCAAGGCTACTGGCTGTTAACCATAGAAACATAATTTCTAAGCTTTCTGAAGGATGACCATTTTGTATATCTTATTTTTAAAATAGCTAAATACTGTACTTTAGTTAGGTGGGGAAACTAAGTTTCTATCCCATTTACGTAACTGCAGTTTCACCAAAACCATGCCACACATACAGCTGCCATTAGACTGACAGTCATGGGTTGTGTAACATTACTATTATGTATTGTGTATGCCTTTTGAATTTTTATAATTGCATATTGCTATGTGTTGGATAAGTTAAACATAAATATGTTGGATATTTTAATAGGATGGATTTTATAGTTTTTGCTAAAATAAAACATTGGCTAATTTTTACATACTCATATATATATAATTAAGTTGAATATAAAAAATTAAATTCATTTTTTCTCCTAATTCTAACATTGTCCCCCAAATTATAATTTGGTTAGATTCTAATTCTCATGATTTGAAATTGAGCAATTATTTTTTATTCCCATATTTTCAGAGAAGATATCAAGTGATAGCATGGCAAAACACTTTTTTACCCAGTTATCTTAACTGAAATCAAACTCAAAACAAGTGGTAGTGTGGCCAACCAGTTTTTTTATCCTGTTATCTTAAACAAAATATTAAATTAAAAAGATTAAGGCAAATAAATAAATGATTAAGTTATATATTTATCTTTATTTTGAAATTTTCAATGCTGGCTATGAATTTATTATCTGTTGATTCAATGTAAAAAGAGAGATTTTTGCTTTGATTTCTTTATGATGGTAATAATAATAGTTAACGTTGATTGAGTACCAGGTTCTATGGTTAGAGTTTTACATACGTGACTTCATTTAGTCTACACATGGTGCTATGTGGTAGTACTATAACTATTCTAATTTTAAATTTGAGGAAACCATGGCATAACTAGATTAGATAATTTACCCAAGTTTGTAAAGGTTGTAATTAAAGATGTCAGGATTGAAAGCAGGTCTGTTTGACTTCAAAGTTTTGTGCATTATGTTATACTGATTATCTAAAGATTAGGAAACATCATGAATCATCCATTTTATGCTAGCCATTAGAGTGACTTTTCCTCAGAAGGTAAACAGAATTTTATCATTGATTGAATGGAAGCTTTTAGCTAATCTTTCCTCTTGGATAATCCATTCATTTATTTGTTCAAAAAGTATGGAGCACCAATTGTCTGGGTAATGTCACACTGCTTTAGGTATTGGCATGCCTCAAACCTAAGTGAACAGCATGAACAGTGTCTGCCTTCATTGTATTAATGTTCTACTATGGCCATGGGAGAGAAATAATTATAAAAGTAAATGAAGTTTTAGGAGAGTTTGTGTCGGAGAATGATAAATAGTTTGAAGGCAATAAAACAAGAAGACTGGGAAGGATTTATCTTAGGCTGGTCGTCAGCAAAGAGTTCTCTGAGCGAAGACATTAGAGGGGCAATCTGAACGATGAGGAACCAATCACCAGAGTCTGGAGCAGAAAGAAAACAAGTGAATCGGAGTCCTCTGAGTGACGAAGGCACAGTGCTGTGACCCTGGGAGGTCGAGGTTGGCATGGCTATATTATTTTGTAAACAGTGGTAGTAACTGTGGATTTTATTTTAAGAACAATGAGAGGGACTTCCCTGGTGGTCCAGTAGTTAAGAATGCACCTTCCAATGCAGGGGACGGGGGTTTGATCCCTGGTCAGGGAAGTGGGATCCCACATGCTGTGGGGCAACTAAGCCTGCGCGCTCTAGAGCCCGCTCGTCACAACTAGAGAGCCTATGAGCTGCAACTATTGAGCCCGTGTGCTCTGAAGCCCGCATGCCACAATGAAAGACCCCCCTATGCCGCAACAAAGATCCCGAGTGCCGTAACTAAGACCCGACAGTGAAATAAATAAATATTAAAAACAAAAAAAAAGCCATGGGAAACCTCTGAAAAATTTCATGCAAGCTAATGCGTGATCTGTATTATTATTATTACTTGAGGGAGCTTTCTCTATGGCTGTGTGAAAATGGACTCTGAGGAGCAAAAAGATGGAATCAGTACCAGGGAATGAAAGCTTTCCAGACTTTGTTCTCTTTAACATATGTGTGTCAAATTACATAATATTTATAATGTTATGCTATGGTGTCATGTTGTGACATGTTATGTTATAATCACAAATTGTGTTTGATGGAGTTCTATGAGACAGTATAACATAGTCATTAAGGTCATAGATCCTGAAGCCGAACAAACTGGGGTAGAATCTTGACTCTAACGTTTTATAGCAGTGTGATCTTGGAACTTATATTGACCTCTCTAAACCTCAGTTTCTTCATTTGTAAAATCAGGATAATTAGAGACTCCATTGTCCCCCACCTCACTGGGTTGTTATGAGGCATAAATAAATTTGTAAAAAACAGAACAGCTCTTGGAACCTCGTAAATACTATAAAAAATGTTTGCTAACTAATATTAATTAAATACAATAAAATGCGTACATGGCTTCTCACCACCAGAGAACTGGAGAAACACTGAGAGATCTGAGAGGTGCCTGTCTATTCTGGCTGGTCTGAATTTCTCCTTTTCTTGAGCTCTCTGAATCATGTATGGAGCCCCTTCTGAGTACATCATGCTGAGCTGTTCTGGGATGTTCTTTGTTATTTCAGGCCCCTCATTCCTATCCCTTAGCAGATGCATTTGTTTAAAGTTCCCATTAAATGCTCAGTTTATATCGGAGGCATTACCATGGAAGCTTTCCTTCCTTCCCATGTTCTCTGTAGGATTCTGGCTGCCAACTTCCCTCATTACCCCAGAGATGGCTGTGTGGCTCCCAGTCCTGTGGTCCTGGGCACAGACTGAATCCTCAGCCAGCCTCTGCGTTCTGCTGCCCCTATCTTCTCTCCCAAAACAGAGAGGGGTTTAGTGCTGGTCATGGAGAGAGTACCTCTCTGAGCAGGCAGATCTGGTTAAAACAAATTGCCTCTTGGCAGGAACTGTTTAAGGCCTACTGTTACCTGGGAGAGATTCCCTAACTTTTTCAAGTCATAACTTTACAGAAATTATCATTTTTATAGAGTACTGTGAGAAAAATGGGCACAGCAGTTCAAGGTGTGAGGCAACACATGCTGGGGATCTGGCTAACTTGTGTCCCTCTCATCACCTGAGGATAACAGGTATAACCCATTCTCACCCATGAATCAGCACAAGTTGGGGAGAGTTCTGACCTATAGGATAAAATTAAAATCCTCTGGAATTTAACATGTCTACCCTTCCAGGTTAATTTCTAACTGTTCACCATTTAGGCTTTTAAAATCCTAGCATTTTAATTACCTCTGGGACTTTGCTCTTTTAAATTTCCTTTAGTAGAATACCCACCACCTCCCTTTCTTCTAAGTTGGCCCTTATCATCTCTATGTCTCTGTTCAAGTGCCACAATTTCCAGGAACTATCATGGAAGTCTTTCCATTCCCACATGATCAAGCTGGTGAGTTACCTTTATTTTATACTTTCCAGCACGCAATACATTCGTCATAGCTCCTAACACACTATCTTAGAATAACTAACCCCCCGATTAAGTTAATCTTATTCATGAGTGTGGGAATCTCACTTACTTTTGAACCTCTTGAAAAATTTAACACAGTAATTAGTAAACAGTAAGTGTTCAAATTACATTTGTTGCATGGAAACTTGGATGCCTTGACCCTTTATTTTTAGATTTACTAATTATCTTCCTCAGTGAAGGAGCACAGGGATTTTCCATTAAACCACTCCTGGTCCATTTAGACTATATTTTATGTTTTTTGTTATTTTACAGGTGATAAAGCTGAGGGGTTAGTGATGTACCTCAGGTCATGTAGAACAGGCAGAATAGGGCCCGGATCCCATAAATTATGCACACAAATGCAGCAAAATTGAGATCCTCAGAACCTTAGTTATAATCATTTTACATATAAATACAAAAGTTATAAAACTATCTTTTTAAATTAAAGCACACTTTTATATTGGACAATAAAAGGAAAAAAGAAATAAATATTTTAATATATTTTTCCTGTTGTTCACTTTTTTTTTTTTTTAACATCTTTATTGGAGTATAATTGCTTTACAGTGCTGTGTTACTTTCTGGTGTATAACAAAGTGAATCAGCTATATGCATATGTATACTCCCATATCCACTCCCTTTTGCATCTCCCTCCCACCTTCCTTATCCTACCCCTATAGGTGATCGCAAAGCACCGAGCTGATCTCCCTATGCCATGCAGCTGCTTCCCACTAGCTATGTATTTTACATTTGGTAGTGTATATATGTCCGTGCTACTCTCTCACATCACCCCAGCTTACCCTTCACCCTCCCCGAGTCCTCAAGCCCATTCTCTACATCTCTGTCTTTACTTTCCTGTCCTGCCTGTAGGTTCATCAGAACCTTTTTTTTTGGATTCCATATATATGTGTTAGCATACGGTATTTGTTTTTCTCTTTCTGACTTGCTTCACTCCATATGACAGACTCTAGGTCCATCCACCGCACTACAAATAACTCAATTTCGTTTCTTTTTATGGCTGAGTAATATTCAATTGTATATATGTGCCACATCTTCTTTATCCATTCATCTGTCAATGGACACTTAGGTTGCTTCCATGTCCTGGCTATTGTAAATAGAGCTGCAATGAACATTGAGGTACATGGCTCTTTTGGAATTATGGTTTTCTCAGGGTATATGCCCAGTACCGGGATTGCTGGGTCATATGGTAGTTCCATTTTCAGTTTTTTAAGGAACCTCCATACTGTTCTCCATCGTAGCTTTATCAATTTACATCCCCACCAACAGTGCAAGAGGGTTCCCTTTTCTCCACACCCTCTCCAGCATTTATTCTTTGTAGATTTTTTGATGATGGCCATTCTGACCGTCGGGAGGTGATACCTCATTGTAGTTTTGATTTGCATTTCTCTAATGATTAGTGATGTTGAGCATCTTTTCATGTGTTTGTTGGAAGTTTTAATATCTTCTTTGGAGAAATGTCTTTTTAGGTCTTCTGCCCATTTTTGGATTGGGTTTTTTTTTTTTTTTTTTTTTTTTGATAATGAGCTGCATGAGCTGCTTGTATATTTTGGAGATTAATCCTTTGTCAGTTGCTTCATTTCCGAATATTATCTCCCATTCTGAGGGTTGTCTTTTTTATGGTTTCCTTTGCTGTGCAAAAGCTTTTAAGTTTCATTAGGTCCCATTTGTTTATTTTGTTTTTATTTCCATTTCTCTAGGAGGTGGGTCGTAAAGGATCTTGCTGTGATTTATGTCATAGAGTGCTCTGCCTATGTTTTCCTCTAAGAGTTTTATAGTGTCTGGCCTTACATGTAGGTGTTTAATCCATTTTGAGTTTATTTTTGTGTAAGGTGTAGGGAGTGTTCTAATTTCATTCTTTTACATGTAGCTGTCCAGTTTTCCCAGCACCACTTATTGAAGATGCTGTCTTCTCTCCATTGTATATTCTTGCCTCCTTTATCAAAGGTAAGTTGACCATATGTGCATGGGTTTATCTCTGGGCTTTCGACCCTGTTCCATTGATATATATTTCTGTTTCTGTGCCAGTACCGTGCTGTCTTGATTACTGTAGCTTTGTAGTATAGTCTGAAGTCAGGGAGCGTGATTCCTCCAGCTCTGTTTTTCTTTCTCAAGACTGTTTTGGCTCTTTGAGCTCTTTTGTGTTTCCATACAAATTGTGCAATTTTTTGTTCTAGTTCTGTGAAAAATGCCATTGGTAGTTTGATAGGGATTGCATTGAATCTGTAGATTGCTTTGGGTAGTATAGTCATTTTCACAATGTTGTATCTTCCAATCCAAGAAGATAGTGTATCTATCTCTCCATCTGTTTGTATCATCTTTAATTTCTTTCATCAGTCTCTTATAGTTTTCTTCATGCAGGTCTTTTGTCTCCTTAGGTAGGTTTATTCCTAGGTATTTTATTCTCTTTGTTGCAATGGTAAATGGGAGTGTTTCCTTAATTTCTCTTTCAGATTTTTCGTTGTTAGTGTATAGGAATGCAAGAGATTTCTGTGTATTAATTTTGTATCCTGCTACTTTACTAAATTCATTGATTAGCTGTAGTAGTTTTCTGGTAGCATCTTTAGGATTCTCTATATATAGTATTATGTTATCTGCAAACAGTGACAGCTTTACTTCCTCTTTTCTGATTTGGATTCCTTTTATTTCTTTTTCTTCTCTGATTGCTGTGGCTAAACATTCCTAAACTATGTTGAATAACAGTGGTGAGAGTGGCCAATCTTGTCTTGTTCCTGATCTGAGAGAAAATGGTTTCAGTTTTTCACCATTGAGAATGATGTTGGCTGTGGATTTCTCATATATGGCCTTTATTATGTTGAGGTAGGTTCCTTCTATGCCTACTTTCTGGAGAGGTTTTATCATAAATTGGTGTTGAATTTTATCAAAAGCTTTTTCTGCATCTTTTGAGATTATCATATGGTTTTTCTCCTTCAACTTGTTAATACGGTTTATCACATTGAATGATTTGCATATAATGAAGAATCTTTGCATTCCTGGGATAAACCTCACTTGATCATGGTGTATAATCCTTTTAATGTGCTGTTGGATTCTGTTTGTTAGTATTCTGTTGAGGATTTTGCATCTATGTTCATCAGAGATATTGGCCTGTAGTTTCCTTTTTTTGTGACATCTTTGTCTGGTTTTGGTATCAGGGTGATGCTGGCCTTGTAGAATGAGTTTGGGAGTGTTCCTGCTATATTTTGGAAGAGTTTGAGAAGGATATGTGTTAGCTCTTCTCTAAATGTTTCATAGAATTCACCTGTGAAGCCATCTGGTCCTGTGCTTTTGTTTGTTGGAAGATTTTTAATCACAGTTTCAATTTCAGTGCTTGTGATTGGTCTGTTTATATTTTCTATTTCTTCCTGGTCAGTCTCAGAAGGTTGTGCTTTTCTAAGAATTTGTTCATTTCTTCCAGGTTGTCTATTTTATTGGCTTATAGTTGCTTGCAGTAATCTTTCATGATGCTTTGTATTTCTGTAGTGTCAGTTGTTACTTCTCCTTTTTCATTTCTAATTCTGTTGATCTGAGTCTTCTCCCTTTTTTTCTCTGTGAATCTGGCTAATGGTTTATCAATTTTGTTTAACTTCTGAAAGAAACAGCGTTTTAGTTTTATTGATCTTTGCTATTTTTTCCTTCATTTCTTTTTCATTTGTTTCTGCTCTGATCTTTATGATTTCTTTCCTTCTGGTAACTTTGGGGTTTTTTGTTCTTCTTTCTCTAATTGCTTTAGGTGTAAGGTTAGGTTGTTTATTTGAGATTTTGTTTGCTTCTTGAGGTAGGATTGTATTGCTGTAAACTTTCCTCTTAGAACTACTTTTGCTGCATCCCACAGGTTTTGGGTTGTTGTGTTTTCATTGCCATTTGTTTCTAAGTATTTTTTGATTTCCTCTTTGATTTCTTCAGTGATCTCGAGGTTATTTAGTAGTATTGTTTAGCCTCCGTTATTTCACTTTTATCTTTAGTAATTATTTTCAAGTGGTAATCATCCTTTAGGTAGCTTATAACTGGGTTTGAATAATATTTTATTTAATCATTGGGAAATACTTTTGGAATCTTATTAATAATATATTTTACTTTCAAAGTTCACAGTCGCAATATTTTTTTTTTATTATTATTTTTGCAGTACATGGGCCTCTCACGGTTGTGGCCTCTCTTGTTGCAGAGCACAAGCTCCAGATGTTTAGGCTCAGCAGCCATGGCTCACGGGCCTAGTTTCTCTGTGGCATGTGGGATCCTCCCAGACCGGGGCATGAATCCGTGTCGCCTGCATTGGCAGGGGGGGGCTCCACCACCCCCCCACCCGGGGAGGCCACT